>NC_056745.1:523714472-523859472 GCF_019279795.1 Protopterus annectens
TACCAAATAGCACATCCTTTTGTAAAGGAGCATCTAATAGTTTAGCTTTCACATGATCAGGCAAGATTTGTTCCCTAAGCCATGCATGTCTACGAATAACTGATCCTGTAACAGCAGCTCTACTTGAGGCCTCTAGGGCATCATAGCCACATTGTAAGGTGTGTTTACCCACTTGTTCTGCACTATGCATCATATCCTGCAACTCCTTCAAATCTGGTTGTTCAGGTTGAGACATTTTATTTCTTAATTGTGATAACAGAAACTGCTGATATTTAAGCATATGAAACTGACAATTTAAGGCCCTCATGGCTAGGGTGGCGAGGTATACACTTTTTTCCCCCACCTTTCTAAGGATCTAGACTCTCTTTCGGAAGGTAGTGGATTCTTAGCAGTAGAGGCCTTCATTCCCTTGGGGCCTTGAGAAATGGTTTCAGGGTCAGCATTATGGCTTTTGTACAGAAATTGGTGAGAGTTAGGAACTCTGTAGTACCTATCAGGCTTGACTGGGGCAGGAGGCAGGGAAGCCGGATTAAGGCAAGCCTCCGAATAAACATCATCCAGTACGTCCAAGACAGGAGGTATCGCCAGAGGTCTGTGTTGAGGTAACAAAAGAAATTCCCCAAGTCTTTTCTTGGAATCAGAAAAGTCTTGGCCTTCCCAATGGAAGTGTTCCCTCAAGGTGTGCAAGGTTTCCCCAAAAGAAAAATCCTCAGGAGGAGATACAGAGGGAATGGACTGCTCCGCATCAGAATCTTCAAAAGGGGAGAAAGAGTGTTCCTCTACATCAGAATGATCTGAAAAAATGGAGCCCTGATCCGAAGAGGGAGAATCTTCCTCCAATCTGGGTCTCTTGTCTGGAGGGGGTTGGGAACCCCTGATGAGTAATTAAATCCTCAGTCATTTTAAGCATCTGCTTTTTAGGCATGGGGCCTGGAGATGGGCCCTGTGCAACAGGCCTCTTGGGATGCCTGGCTGATTTGGACTTAGTAAAGGCCTTAATTGAAAAGGAAGATGAGGGTCTAAAGACACCATGGGGGTGGAAGTGGACCTGTCCACATTAGGAGGCTCAACGCTCACAGTGGCTTCGGCGGTTGTAGTCTGGGTATGGGCCGAGGTACCTGCGGTCTCGGTTACAGAAGACCCCACCAAAGAAGTGTCGTCGGTAGTCAGGGACTGCATAGGAGTCTCGCTGAGAACTGGACCACGTGTAGCCGGTTTTGGCGTGGTGTCGGTGGGGACCGCGGACCTCGCATGTCGGTCTTTGTCCTTGCGTTTTTTGGACAAAACGGTAGTCGGAGTCTCCGACGACATTTTATAATCAAAGGCTTTACCGAAAAAGTGTTGGGCGAACTCTGCCCGACGCTTAATAGTGCGCTTATTGAAAGTAGCGCAAAAGCGACAGCCCGAGACGTTGTGGTCTGGGCCTAAACAAGGTATGCAGAGGGAATGGAAATCCTTATACGGTATTTGCTTCCCACAAGAAATACAATTGTTAACTTTTTCTGACATCGGTCTGAGGCAAGAAAAATTTCCCCAACGGGGTACTTAGCTTTAATGAAGACTTCGGTTTCCAATTTTTCGTAAATTCAGGAGCTGGCCGACCGGCACTTGCGAACTGCTTCTGCTTCGGGCACCGCGTGGCAAAAAAGACTGGAGAATATGGCGTTGACTGTGTCTTATATACCCCTGTCGCACTTATGTCAGGGAAGAGAGCGACGACAACTGATGCCAGACCAAGACGGCAGACAACCCATCTGTGATTACTGCAGCTGTATGCACGATGAACATCATCTCTCCTTTTACTGGGGAAAGCTTTAGGGGTAAGTAATTGTTTTTGGCTGGTCTCCCTACATTTCATAAAGTCCATGAATTTGTGGGATACCTTAAGATCCTGAGTTTCAAACTGTGTTGTAGTGGCTGAAGACTGGGTAGTAGGTAGAGGCAAACTGACTGGTCTTGTTGGTTTAGGCATCCATTTAGGAAGTAAGTCCTCTGTAATTGGTTTGGTGACTGCAATCTCCGGTCCAGTTTCCTGAAAGTTGTTTATGCACAGAAGATAAACTATCTCCCTCAGTAACAAATATTCTGACTTTGGAAGCCAAAGCCTACAGAGTGGCTTTGGACCCAACCAATGTTGGCAGAGTACACATAACCAAGAGGCCTGCTGCCATGGTAGCCTCCTGAGTGGTCATGCCACGGGGCACAGGCCTAGGAGTTGTTGGACCAGGGGGCTGCATGCACATCTCACCAGATTCAAAGGCAGGCTTGAATGTGGATGGACACCAGACATCTGCTGAATCCTTTTCCTTAACTTTTTTGTCTATGTTTCTTGGACAAGGCAGCAACCGAAACAGAGGAATGAGAAGCAGAAGGAACCAGGACAGAGAACTTCATGTGGGCTGTGAGGATTTTGGCTTTACATTTAAGGGTCTTGGCTTGAAACCTAGCATAATCCAATTTGTTTTCCACACTACAAGCAGTTAATGACCTTTTTGAACATCAGAAGAAAAAATTTCCCCAATGGGGTACTTGTCTGAAAGCATGCTGCAAGAAACTCTGGAGAATACAAGCAAACTGATGGACTGAAATAGTCTGAAAATGTAGTAGCACATCGGAATGCACGGCTAAAAAGGACTAAAAGTTACACCTGTGGATGTTCCTTTTACACATAGATGTTTGTCTTTCGACATCCATCAGCTAAGGATAACATGAAAAACTCAATCAGGCCAGTCGTGGGCTTCTAACATGGCTGGAAGATCCAAGAATATGTACTGCAACACTGACTATGAAGATCACACTAATCCGCTATTGTGATTCAGATATTTCTTTGTTTCCAATTAAAGGTGTCTTTCACCCTGCTAATGATGTCAGAAAACAAGTAACTTCACAGCAAGAGGGTCAGAGGAAATTATTTTATGAGATTCAGTTTTCCAGTTTTCTGGAGTAGATGACCTAGAGGGATATTCTAATCCTATTTCTTGCATATCTGATTCAGATTTGGAAGGATACCTTTCAATTTAGGAATTCCAGATAGCAACACTTGATAGGCTTTGAACAGGTCATTAGCAAAATGTAGACAATTATATTTAGTTCTTTAGTTGTAGAGGACACTGGGATAGAGGTGTGTTGATTATGTGCTTTTTTTCCCTGGGATCTTCAGTCCAGGAATCAGAATCCTTAGTGCAGTCTTGACAGCAACATCTGCTCTGAGACGGCCACAGTGGAGCCACTGCTGGAAGGCTGAGGCAATACGAAAGCCACAAGACAGACCAAAGCATTCCCTGAAATTTTCTTCTGCAACAGAGGACACATTTCCAAGGAGCTAGAAACCTGGTTCATAATACTGCTTGTAAATGCTTTCAGTTTTTTGGTTCTCTAAGTAGGAACTCTCTCTGCTTCTAAAGGTTTTACGGGTGAAAGACAAATGCATTAAAAAAACATATGAACACCTTCCTTTCTCCAAAACAATGATCCCGAGAGAAAATTTGTTTTTACATAGATACAGATGACTGCAAACTAGGAGCCATAGTCAAGTCCCCAAATGATGTGGGCATCCTACAGAAGGGCCTCACTGAGACAGATGCCTGGTGTCAGAGCCATGGCCTCAAGTTCAATGCCAAAAAGTGCAGTGTCATCCCCTTTGGTAAAAACTCTGCACCTATTAACTACCACATAGGCAGCAATCTACTTAACACCGAATGCGTGATAAGAGACCTTAGGACCCAGGTGGACAGTAGTTTCTCCTTTGATAGTTGCATCACCACAGTAGTCAGGAAGTCCTTCTACGTGGCACATCTCATCATAAAAGGGTTTTCATCCAGGAAAAAAGAGGTCATTGTTTCCCTCTACTCGTCACTCATTAGACCCATTATAGAGTAAAATGCCCCTTTTGGAATGTACCTCAAGACATCTGCAGCAGCTGGAAGGGCCACAGAAGTACCTCACAAAGAGGATTACTGGCCTCAAACAAATGCCCTACACTGACCATCTCAAAAAACTCTAGCTTTACACCGTAGCATATTGCTTACTCCAAGGTGATCTCTGCCTAACATATAAAGCTATATCAAACCCAGAGCTGTTGGATATGCTACACCTAAAGAAATCCCAATCCCTCCGAGCTACATGCTCTAGGGACCTACACCTTGTCACCACAATAAACAGGACATGCTGGAGGGATAGATTCCTGTCCCAGAGACTTCCTATACTCTGGAACAAGCTACCCATCTATGTCAAGCAAAGTTCTTCATTAGCACTCTTCAAGAAAAATCTTGAGTGGATGGGAAATAGGAAATACACCCTGGGGATCACTGCTGTGTCTCTGCTGGACAGTGGCACAGGAAAATAACTTTCTTGGGTGGCATAAGGTATGGAACCTTGCTGGCCCTTGGGCCGATGGCCTAGTACCTACTTATGAAGCTATACATATTATATAAATATATATATATATATATATATATATATATATATATATATATATATATATATACACACACACACACACACACACACACACACTTTGGGATAACAAGCCAACTGCTAGACCTAGAGTCAAAGATGTAAATGAGATTTGATAGCGGTTTCAATTGAAGACATTTTTGAAGTTTTGGCGCCTGAATACAAGTTTTACACCATCTCACTCTTGAGCTCTACTACTACTTATATGGGTGTGTGGAATGTGTAGGACATTTAGTCCTTGGAGTAATATGTCCCAAATAGCATAAGCTACTACAACAATGATCTTATAAGTATCTGATTGGCCCCTCCATCAAAAGGAACATAAACGGCATGAACTAGGATACTGAATCCTGCACTGTCACATTCCCACAAGCCTGAAACCAGATAATTTTCAGCCATTGAGGGGCAACAAAAAGTTCTGGTCTTCTCTGACACTGATTAGGTAGAGAATCAAAGGAGAAAGGGGTAGGGGAGACTACCTCTGCCATGGAAGCATGGCAGACCAAATCAAAATATATCCGTATTTAAACTCCTCAGCAAATCTAGTTAGCCCCAAACTGTCTACCCTCAGTCACTTGGACTAGACAGATAGTCATGGACTGCAACCCTCACAACCCCCATCCAAAAAGCAGCAGAGTAAATATAACATCCAGCCACTTGTCATTCTGTTATCCTAATCTTGTTCTGTTCAAAAATGGTACCAAGTTTAATGTTTCTTCTCTGCTTGATCAGCAGTCGGTAGTCTGCTTTTTGGCTGTATTTCTGAATTAGAATCAAAAATAGCCAGCACTGTCCCTTAATTTTTCCCCCCTTCTCCCTCTAAAGAGTTACAGCCTACACTTTTCTTAATTGCTCTTTCCAGCTACTGGTTTTGTGAATCTCCCTCTCTTGCCTGTAAAGGCAGTTCTATGTTGCTTTGCTTTTTCCCCTTTCCTTGCCCTGAAGTTTCACTGATACCTACTTGCTCTAGTACTGCCATCTCTTTCTACAGTTACTATTTTTAGTCTACTAATTTTAATACTACATAATCAAAGATTTAATTTTGCATTTACACTATTACACAGAAAAGTTGTGTAAAATCTTACCATAACCATAGATGTCCTTCTCTTCCATGTTGTAGTATTCTACATGTGGGTTTACTCCTCTTGCTTCGCCTATGTCCAGCCAGTATGCAAAAGTTTTCAGTCCCTATGTGGTGCGTAGTGTGTCTGAAGTGGCTGTAGGAACGTAGGCCATAAAAGTGACATCCGCACGCACGCACCAGCCATCAGAACTGAAAGCCCCAGTCGGAGCCAGGAAGGGCAATGCCAGTCCTGAGCCATTCAGAAAGAGAAATGCAACACAACAGGAGGGGAAAGAGGGTGAGAAGAATACTACAAAATGGAAGAGAAGGACATTATGGCTATGGTAAGATTTTACACAACTTTTCTATGTCGTTTGATTCCAATGTTGCAGTATTCTACATGTGGGTGAGTGCCAAAGCTCACTGTGAGTGGGGAGGAGGTCTAGAAGCAGTTTCCAGGGATCCGTAAAGGATAGCCCTGGCAAACCCCACCCTGGTTCTAGAAATATGGTCTAGTTTGTAATGCTTGGTGAAGGTATGTATTGATGACCAAGTGGCTGCTTCTAGAATAGAAGAGGTATCCAGGCCTTTGAAGAAAGCTCCTGAGGAGGCCACAGCCCTGGTGGCCTTTGAAGAAAGGTCCTGAGGTGGCGATAGCCCTGATGGATTGTGCCTTGACAGTGCCTTGCAAATATTTTCCATGGTATTGGCAGCAGAAGGTGAAGGCTTTGGAAATCCATACTGAGACGGTCTGTTTGGTTACTGACTTTCCCAAGGCTCTGGGATGAAAGGAGACAAAAAGATGGTCCGCCTGTCTGATATACTTGGTTTTCTGCAGCTACACCTCGAGTTGTCTATAAACATCCAGGGAGTGAAGTACTCTCTCACTGTCCCCTTGTGGGTTAGGGAAAAAGGTAGGTAGATAGTTGGCCCGATTCAGGAACAGGTCATTCCCCACCTTGGGCATGAAGGAAGGGTTAGTTCTAAGAGTAAGAAAAAAACTATACCACCAGCAAATGCTATGTTGGTGAGACTAGTAGAAGCTTTAAAGTGCGTTTTCAAGAACACTTGAGACAAAAAAATGCTAAAATAGATAGCTCTTTGGGCAGTCATTTTTCTGAATTTCATAGTTGCAATCCTAACCACATTATTGGTTGTGTCTTTGAGAAAACTGAGGTATCTTTGGGGGAATTAGCAAATCTAGACATTAAGTTACGTAAAAAGAAAACGTCACATATTTTAAAATTCAACACTTTGGAACCTTTAGGGTTAAATAAGGAATGTGACTGGAAGTATCTAATTTAAACAATTAATTGCAGTGGGTGTGACTTGTAAATTGTGTGTGTATATGATTCTGCTTTTTTTTATGTTGTTTTACTCTTTGAAGGCTGTATAGCTGAGGCGCAAAGTAATAAATTGGTTGGCTCGTTCGTTGCTGGTGGTATAGTTTTTTCATATTGCTTCTTTAGTAGCATTTAGTTCTAGAGTAACCCCTATCATTGTGGAAACCTAGGAAGGGTGGAATAGCCATAAGGGCTTGTCGCTCTGAGACCCTTCTGGCGGATTTTAAGGCCACAAGTAGTACAGTTTTCCATGTAGAATGTTTTAGAGCGGCTTTGTCTGCTGGCTCAAATGAAAAACATAGTTAAGGTCCCATGGTGGAAAGGATGGTTTTCGGGGAGGTCTGAGGTGGAGTACCCCTTTGAGGAAAAGCTTAGCAGGGAGTCTGGATGCTACAGAGGGGTCCAAAAGAAGGCATGCTGAAATTGCAGACAAATGAGCTTTAATGGAAGCATAAGCCAAGCCTGACTGCAGTAGCTCACACAAATAAGACAACACTAAAGTAGTCTCGCTTGCAAGCGGGTCCAGACATCTATTGTGCCACCATATTGCAAACTTTTTTTCACTATGAAAGGTAAGACTTTCTGGTATTTGGTTTCCTGGCCTCCTGGACATTTAGCATGTCCTTGTCATAAAGGTGCACGAACCAAAAAGAAAAAATAAAACTGAAGACCACAGACTAAGAATCCACTTAAAACACCAGTTTATTGCACCTCTAGTGCTTCGGCAACCGCCTTCAAGGAGTATAAAGGTGTCTGAAAGGGATCAGAATCCTATCAGCCACAGGGTGAGGTGAAGTAGTTGCCACTGTGGGTGCATCTGGGATCCCTTGTGCTGTGTGAGAAGGTCAACTCTGAGGGGTAATTTGTGATGATTGCCCTTGGACAGTTGAAGTAGGGGGAACCGGTGCTGTCTTGGCCAGTAAGGAGTCACCACCAAGATTTTTGATCTGTCCTGCTGAATTTTCAGCAGGACCTTCTGAATTAGTGGGAAGGGGAAATGCATATAGAAACTTCCCCCTCCATGAAACTTAAAAGTCATCTGTTGCCAGTGCCTGTGGGTCTGGCGTCCTGGTGCAAAAACCAGGAAGTTGCCCGTTGATGGAGGAGGCAAACAGGTGTATTTGAGGAAAAACCCACTGGTGGACCAAATCCAGAAGACATCCCTGTGAAACATCCATTCATGGTTGTTTGTGATGGTTCTGCGGAGATAATCTGCCTGGGAGTTAAGAGAGGGAATATAAACCACCTGCAGAGTCACTCCCTGTGAAGCGGACAGTTCCCATACTAGAAGAGCTAGTCTGCAAAGTAGCTATGATTTTGATGGCCCAGAGTTGCTCCCCAGAACAAATCTGAGGCATCTATATGCATGATCTGTGTGGGTAGGGGTGGTTGTAGGAGAAGACCTGGGTTGCGGGTCACTTGTGCCAACCACCACTGGATTTCTAGTTTGAGGTAGGTGAGGAGGGGGATCCTGTACTCCAGAGGGTGGGAGTGTTGCGTCCAGACTGACCAGAGATACCACTGTAGTTTTCTCATATGTAGTCTTGCAAGTGGTAGCACAGTGATAGTGGCTGTCATGTAGCCCAGGAGCCTGAGGTACTGCTTTGCTGTCAATTGTGTGATGGAGGACCAGAAGCAGATGTCCAGACAAGGTTTCCATCTTTTGGGGGTGGGGTGGGTGGAAGCCTTTCACGAGGTCTGTGCGAACTCTGCACCCAAGGAAGACAATGTCTTGAGTGGGCTCCAGGTGGGCATTTGGGGAATTTATCTGGAATCCCAGAGACTGTAAGAGGGACACTGCAAAATGAATGTGTAGGAGGAAGATCTCTTTGTTGCCTGCCTGAATTAGCAGGTCATCCAAGTAAGGGAATATGTGTATTCCCTTTGTCCTGCAATAATGGAATCACTGGAGGCAAACATTTGGTGAAAATCCTGGGTGCAGTAGAAAGCCCAAAGGGCAAGGCAGAGAAATGAAAGTGAGAATGTCCCAACAAGAACCTCAGGTATTTCCTGTATGTGGGTCTTATTGGGATGTAAAGGGAAGCATCCTTTACATCTAGGATAGCCATGAACCCTTGGGAGAGGAGGACGGGAAGAGGGTAGGAAGAGTCAACATCCTGAAGGTTACCTGTAGGAATAGATTGAGATGGGACAGTTCTAACATAAGCCTCCAAGGTCCGCCCTTTCTGGGGACCAGAAAAATTCTGGAGTAGAAACCGCTTCCTTCTACTGTAGGCACTGGTTTGATGGTGCTCTGAGCCAGCAGAGCTTGCAACACAGGATGCAAGAGATACAGTTGTTGTGATGGAGGTTGTGAGATGCCTTTTCTTTTTGGTGGGTTGAGCCAGGACATGAAATAACCTTTCTGAAGGATTGTCAGGACCCATGCAAGTCCACACAGGGAAGCAGTGAGAGAGATGGACTGAAAAAAATAGAGGGGGGGGGGAGTGGAGGAGGCAAGGTTGGCAGGTAGTCAAATGCTACCTGCCCTATCTTGAAAGGGCGGCCTCTGGCTAGAGGAGGGAGAAGCTCTAGCTGGAGGGGGTTGTTTCCTTGTAAGCAGGACGGGAGTGCTTTCTTATGAAATTAGTTCTTGCTGGGTAGTTTCTTTGAAACTTTGGTATTGGGGAAACCAGCAGGTGTTTAGGTCCTGCATTTCTTTCCCTTTCTGCTGAAGTGACTTAAAGAGGTCAGCCACTTCAGCTTCAAACAATGCTGTATTATCCAGGGAGGCATCAAACTTCTAAAGTCATCAAGAAGTTGTAAGTGTAACCACGAATATCTCCTTAATGCAGAAGTTGATGCTGCAGACCAAGCTGAGGCTTCTCCAGCATCGGAACTGCACTTGACTGAGTACCTGGTAACCTGGGAGCCAAGGGCCAGAAGGGAAGTCATTGAAGCTTTGCAACAGTCTGGAATATCTGCCAATTCCATGGTGTTTTTTCACAAGGGATAAAGCGTACTTAGCCATTTGAGTTTGGTAATTTGTGGCTCTAAAAGACAAGGTAGCAGGGGTGTAAATTTTCTTACCCAGACATTCCATAGTTTTGATGTCTTTGTCAGCAGGGAGTATAGTTGTCATGGGTAAGAGCTTACAAGCCTTGTCTGTAGAGATGGTGGCTGGATCTGCAGAAGGGCACTTAAGGAGGTGCTTGGCAGTGTGAGGAACTTTATAATGTCTATATGACCTGTGAGGGGCAGGAGGTTGACAGTCTGGGTTTAAAGATGCTGAGAAGGCATCCAGAAAGGCAGGCAAGATTGGAGGTGCAGCAGACAGGCTTGGGGAATCCATCTGAATGAGGTCAAATCTTTTTTGGACCTCAGTCATTTCAGAGGATTCCCACTTGGAATAGTCTTTCATCTTAAGAGACTGTTTCTGAAAAAGTTAGATACTCAGCTGGGGAGTTAGAATTGACAGATTCCTCCTCTGGGATCCATACCCCAAAGGGGAAGAGATTTGGGATGAATATGTTAGTGATTCTTCAGTGGAAGACTCCGATAGCTCTTCCTCGTCCCTAACAGTAGGGTCTGTGGGTTGAGGCCTAGGGCTCAGAAGGAAAGATGCTAGCAGTCCCTACAGAAGAAGGCCATAGAGCCGTAAATGCATTGAATAAACTTTGACTGAAAGCCTGCCAGTCGGCATACTTTCAGAAGGGGAAGAGAGATGCTTTCTCTTTTCTTTCTTCTTAAGGGGCCTAGCTGGCGTCTGAAGGGGAGAAGGCCTAGATTCTGTAAACTGTAAAGGACAGGAGGGATCTAACGGACCCATGGAAATCACTGACCCCCCCCCCCGGCATCAGAGGCAGACGTCAGTAAAGCCTGTACAGATGTGCCGTCTGCCCAAGATTGTGCTGCTTCTGTGGAGGCACCTGCTATATCCGAAACGGCATTACCAGATTCCTATACCAGGCTGATGTCGGCCACAGGCTGAGGATTGGGAAGAAGAGGTGCAGTGGTAGTGGTAGGCCGTATGGACTTGGCCTTTTTCAGCAGTTCCGAAGCTATGTCAGATGAAGCCTCCACCCCTAACGTAATTTGCTTTAACCTCTGATTTTCTAGGTAGAAGTTAAGTGCATGCAAATGACTACGCAAGGTTTTGGGCACATATTCCTGGCAAATACAGCAGGCCTTGTGGTCATGTGACCAACCCAAACAGAAAAGGCACTGGTTATGTGCGTCCTTATGAGGAATCTGCCGGTTGCACTTAAACTTGCCTTTTCTGGAAGACATGAACAGGCAATATAATAAGCAATAGGACTGAAAAGTTCCCCAACGGGGTACTTATCTGACTTCTCGAATGCAACAGTGCGTGCCGGAACAACTAGAGTACGAAAGTTCTGAGGGCTGGTGCATGCGGACGTCACTTTTATGGCCCACGTTCCTACAGCCACATCAGATGTCCTACGCACCACATAGGGACTGAAATCAATTACATACTGACTGGATGTACGCAAAGCAACAGCAGTAAACCCACATGTAGAATACTGCAACACTGGATTAGAAGGACATCCTTGGTTACATGTATGCAAGGTCTAGCAGTACCAACTCTACTGCTTGTTTCTGTCCATGCACTGGCTTCAAGGGGATGTAACCTGCGCTGTTCACCCTCACCTACTTTGAGCTCACGTCATTCCCCTACCCCCAATTCCCACCCACCCCCACTACAACTACATTTATATTTTAAGCCCATCCACTCTGTACCTACAACCAATCATACATATTACAGATACCCTACTTGCTCTTTTTTCTTATACATTGCTATATATTACATCGCATCACCTTTTTCTGGTCTTTCCTTCACTCCACTTTCTCCTCCCCTACTATTCCATGCACCCACCTCAGTTTACTACTATTCCATCCACCCACCTCAATTTAAAAAGTAAATCTTAATTTATTCTACTGATAATCCCTTATTAAATTCTTCAAACCTACTTTTCTTTACTACAAAAGTACATTACTTTCACTTACTATTCCTACTTCTACCGATTCTTGCCCATGCCACATGTTGCAACACTCCATTGTTACCTCCAGAACACTATACCATAATTTTAATCACACTCTCAGTGTGATGTAGCACTCAGCCAACACTCAATCACATTTTACACTTTTGTTAATTACAAATACACCAAACAGGAACCCACACTACAAGGATAATTTATAGGGAAAAACGATTAAAAAAAATATAAAAATTTATTTCACTGTGCATGTCTCATCTAAGCTTGATGGCAATAAAAATCATAATCCTGGGTCTTCTCTACAAACTGTTCTCTCTACCACCTTAGGTACTTCTAATAGTCTTGCTAAGTCTACTTTTGATAAACTTGAATCTTAGGAGCATCTACAATAAACTACCACATTTATATGCATATACAGCCTCATACACCTCTGTCATACTAATAACCACAGAAACCTAGCTAAAACCAAATAAAAGGAGATTCTCCCCTATCAGACATGACAGGTAGCATAAGAAAGCTGGTGGTATGGTTATGATACACAAAAACCACCTTGAAAACACGTCCTACCCTCTCAACCACCTCAACTTTCTCACTGCTGAAATAATTAGCTCTTTCCCTGCAAATTAACACGAGCATATGCACCACTATCTAGATATTACTCTTGAAAACATATTATTACTAGAAAAAATCCTACATTGGAACTCTCATAACATCAACAAGGAAACCATATCTGTGATGGTAATACAGACTACCTTCTTATCTCTCACACTCCCACATTCTCAACCTCATGTTTTATCTAAATGATTACTACTGCTACTTGAATAGACAAATGCAGTTAACAGGGCATATTGATTAGAGTGGATCCTCACCATCACCCCTAAAAAAATGAATACTGCTGGCTGTTTACCAGACCAGTGATCATCTACCGAACTTTTCCTGTGAGACCATCTAATCATGCACATAAACAATCTATAATAGTTTCTGTACACACTCAATAACGACACCTTCATTAACTACCTCAACGTACAACTAAGATACTTTAAAATACTTACCCCTAGATGAGGCCATAACTCACTTTAACATATTCCTTAACATACTAAATGCACTAGCTCCCATCAGATGAAAATTAATCCAATCCAGCTCATAAAAAAAAAACAGGTAACTTGTGCTAAATGGAGATAAAGCTTGGAAAGCACGGTCTACTGACAAACCGCCACAAAAACTGCAACATTTTAGACAACTTAGGAACTTTTCTAAACAAGAAAAAAAATCTGATCAGATGAAACTAAACAAGTTTCCAAGCTCCAAGACAGCAAACAGAATCCCAAGTTTTAATGGATGCAATCAAGACTATTTTACCCAGGCCAAACAAAGACTCCTTCACCAACTACCCACTTCAATAAACCTTTCATAGACTCTGTCCCCTTCCTACTTAAACCAAGCACCAGCTTCTCCATCTCAAACAGTACTAACCACCACCAAACCCTTTCACTTTCTAACTAGTATCTACCTCTTATATAAAATCTCCTAAAGCTAAAAATTTCTACACCAGCTGCCAACAACCTGCTACCAGAATATATCAGAATCACTGCAGATGGTATAGCATACTCTGTATCTACACTCAAACCAATCAACTACAGAAAGCCAAAACCCTGCCATCTAGAAAAAAATTCCACATCATACCTCAACATAAAAGGGGAACATCCACTGAACTCTCTATTTACCAACCTGCAGCCAATCAGACATGTCAAAAGCATTTAACACCATTTCACTTCAACTCCTGCTCCGTGAACTATTCTCCCTAGGACTCTCCCCTTTATCCCTTAGCTAGTTCTACAGCTATCTCAGAGACTAAGCTGTAAAATGGAAGAGAGACTGCTCCCTCTTTGTCTGTTGGTGTACCTTAGGGGATCTATTCTAAGCCCTTTGCTACTCAACATATTCATTAATAATCTTCACAAAGCTCCCGAAGAGGCCTCCATAGTAAAATATTCAGATGATGCCACACTCGCATGCTCCACACCAGGTCTACCTCTTCTCAACAAGAGGACCCAGGACTAATTTTTCTCAGTTAAGACCTGGCTAGATGACTACCAACTACTTTTAACTGCTTAAAAATGCTGCTTTTTTACACAAATCTCTGTCAGCACAGAAACAATCATTTAACATCATATTAGCAAATATTGCAACTGATACAGTTTCAAATGCAAAGCTTCCTGGTGTCTACTGACAATTTAAAATACAATTATCATCACTCAAGCCGTCTAGAAAAACTCACCAAAAGTTGGGCTTCCTCTACAGAATCAAACAATTTCTCTGACTATTCTACGAATTCTTTAACATCTCATCTTCACCCTTCACTTCTCAGGGCAGCACTCATCCTGACCAATCTTTACTCCACCTTAAATAAAGCAGAGGTTCGCTACAACAAAACAACAAAGTTTTAATCCAACTTATCAAACTGTTTACACCACTGCCTAGTAATGAAGCATCAACACTGGCTCAAACTACCTAATGGCCTTACCTTCTCCCAACTGCTCAATGCCCACAAAATAATGAGTCTATATTATATGATCGAAGCTTTAGGTACCTAAAGCTCGATCACAAAATGTCAAAGTCCCAAAACCGTGAATGGCAGTTTCAACACAGGGAAACTATTTTTTGGCTGTAATGCAGACTTTTGTCCTTTCTACAATGTGGAGCGATCTCAGAGTTGGTATATTTAGTTGGGGGTGTGGGGTGTGGGGGGCAAAGCCCTTGATTTGTGTTTAATTTTTTTTTTTTTTTTTAGTTGGGACAACGACATTGTTTCCCTGTGTGGAAACTGCAGTTCGTGGTTTTTGAACTTTGACATTTAGTGATCAAGCTTTAGGTACTCGACTACCTAAAGCTTCGATCATATAATACAGACCCCAAAATAAGGTACTTTTCCGTTAACGTGGCAACAGTTTTTGGGGGGTGTGGTTTTAATGTTCTCTGCTGTCAGAGTGCTAGTCATTGTGTGAGCATTGTCTGCAGGTCGAGCAACACTAAACACTGCTTACTAAATCACATGGTCTACCAAACCCTCCAGCAATTTCACACTTGCATCTTTACCTGTAATACCGCAAGCTTTTTAAAGTAACAATTTTACGGTAGCCTGGTAATGTCTTAAATACAAAATATGGAAAGCACCTAGCATTTTCTCACAATAAGAACTTGATAAGATTAGGAACAGAAATGAGTTTACAGTAGTTATAAACTGCAAAACCAACAATGAAAGAAGTATAACACGCAAAACATTTACAACTATGATGGTAAAGGTGTATTAACTACAGCAAAGTAATACAGCTAGTTTAATTCATTATATTGCCAAAGATAAACAGTGCTATTATCTGAAGCTCACAAAAACACTCCCTCAAACCTGTGGATTTACCATGGGATATTTAAAAACACAACTTTATTATCAAAATAACTAAGTAGACTACTAACTAGGGGGGAAACTGATCGGAACATTTTAATACTGACAGGACTGCCGTCACAACCTTACAGATTTCCTAATACTTACTAAAGAAGACACCAAGTAACAGTGCAGAAAGCACTTGTCCCTCCTCCTCTCTTCATCCATAATGATTAGTAAAGAAAACACATGATCTGCACATATGACATCCTATGTCAGCCACTGGGACCTTTCTATATTTTATGGGCTCACCCTGAACCCAACACGCAGGCCCTGCCACCCCCCCTTACCTTTCTGGCTGGGTTGAGAAGCTGCAGCCCCTCCCTTTGGTGCGGGCATACCACTGAGCTCGTTACTACTAAAACGGGAAGCAGACATTACGATAACAATTATTTGTTGATTTCTTTGTAGTGCCCTCACACTCTCTCAGCTTCCTTCACATAGGACAATGATGGGAGGAGCAAACAAAGTGTTACAGCAAAGAGAACATTAAAACCACACCCCCCCCCAAAAAAAAAAAAAAAAACTGTTGCCCCGTTAATGGAAAAGTACCCAAAATAATATATAAACCAGACACCTGCCCCATCACTACAAAACATCCTCAAACACTACTTCACTCCTGGGGATTTCCACTCCCAGAACAAATCTCCCAAACAGCACCAAGTCTCTCAACAGTGCAGGTGACGCAGACTCCTTCCCACCACCCACCATAAAGCAAGACATTACCACCAGTTTCAAATACTGTTTAAAACACTACTCAACTTCCTCAAGGCTATGCTCATGCTTCCATCCTGACAAAATCTACCTTTCTTTCAGTTTCTTTCACTGCCAATCACACTCATCTTTCTCATCCCTCTCTCACTTTTATCCCCACTGCTGCTCCTCAAACTAACCTACATCCTTAATCCTCTTCAATGAATACCCCCCCCTCCTCCTCATCTTACCTATTATCTCAACCTCTCCACGATCAGAAGTTTTCCTACTTATGATTTCCTTCACTATGCCTACTTTATCCCTTCCTCCTCTTTTTGCTGTTCCTGCTCTAGTGATATCTACCTCTTTAATGTCAATATATATATACTAAACCTATATGCATCATCACTCTTGTATCTCCAGCTATTATGTGTGAATATGTCTGACTTAAGTAAAATAATGCAACTTCTAATCTATATGAAAAATGTCCGTCTCAATACTACTTACAAAGCAATGGTTAAAATGTTTATTATTGTTCACTTTAAATACGTATTTTATGTGGAGTTTCTCTCCCCAAGCCTCCACTGATAGTGGGACTTGTGCCCAGTTGGACATTCCCAGTACAAAAAGGACAATAAATATAAATAATGACTCAACCCTTTCCACTACTTAAGGTCCAAGACACAGCATTTCCTAGGATGCAAATTCATGCCACCCCAGTGGTCCACATACTACTCTACAGGGTCTGGTCACCTGATAAAAGCAGAGGACTTGGGTCTTAATTTTCTTTTTTGAGCAAGGAAATTAAGCAAGACTAATTTAAACAGTTTAATTGGAGATGACTTCTCTCTGAGTCCCCACAATACATGCACCAGGGAGGAATCAAGTAGACTCCAAAACGTGTTCAATGTCAGAATTTGCAATGATGTGGACTATAGAAAGAAAACCCATGAAGTGATGCTCGTTTTAAAAGTTCATCACTACAAACCCCAATGACAGGAGTGAAGTTCTTCACATACTTCTTATTTTCTCATCCATTGGCTTTGTAATTCAGGTATTACATTCCACTAAATTGCCATTTGTATGTCCTCAACAAATATATCAAGGGCTTTTCTTCATGAGCAGAAAATCACTAAACAGTATGGAATTCCATGAAGAGAATACTCTATTTACAGACCAAGGAGGACTTGTTTCTGTAGGATTTCTTAAAACAAGGCAAGGAGTGCTACCAGGAAGTGCACTGATGGGGCACCCAAAGCCAGACATCCAAGAACGGAAAATCTAGGAGACTGCTGTTTGCAAGGTCATGACCATCATTATGGGCAAAATCTTTCTAAATACTGACTGCAGATGTAAGACTAAATGGCAAAACCAACTACTGCTAGGACCAAGTTGAACTGAAGAATTTTTCTGCAAGACTCCCATAGACAATGACATGCCACAAAATATCCATCAATTCAAGTAGCACCACCAGGCTACCTGTTCCAGGAAATTCCCTGAAAAGTACAACTATGTAAGGAATGTAACAACAGCAAACGTCTGAGTAGGATCACTGCTGAAGTAGTAGTCAGCCACTGGGGTTTCTGCAAGAAAAGGCCAGACATCCAGCCCAACCTCCATGGCGTTTTCATCATTCCCTTCTTGGCCAGGTGGATGTCCTTTTTGCTGGTATACCAGCACATTTTCAGGATATTTCCAGAATAAAGATAACATGTGTCCATGTCATATTTAGGTTTTCCTGTCCAAGCAGCCCCAGGCAGCAGCTTCCCTTATGACTCCTTGAATTGTTCCTAGCAAGATGACCCAACAAAACCTCTCTCTCCAAAAGCCATCAAGACCCAAGTAGACTAGAGACCCTATTGTCAAGGAGAGTGTGTAACCCACTGGGGGAGGAAAGGAGAACTGGTACTCACCCCTCCCCTACTGAGCCTAAACCAGAAAGAGGAAAGTAAGGTGAGAAATATTGCAAAAGGAATCCTACTCAAACAACTTCTATTACGGTACACTCCTTACACAACTATATACATCACATGCATCACCTGCAGCAGTCAATCACTGGTATAATTCCCTGAAATACTCGGTGATGGGTGGTTGGTTAAAGGAGGCTACAGGAGCCCTGCAGAATCAAAGTGGCAAAATCTGCCCAGCTCCTAGAAGTAGTTTGTGCATGGAGGACCATGTGGCCGCAACTAGTATGGCCCAGATACTCATCCCTCTGAGGAAGGCGGTAGTAGTGGCCACAGCCTTCAGACTGTGACCTTATTTGTCCTTTATAGTCTTGCCATGAGCTCAGTAGAAAAGTATATGCAATAAGCCAGCCATATGGAAAGGGTCTGCACACTCAGTGATTTCCTATTCTAGTTAGCTACAAAGGACAAACTATGGAACTGAACTCAAGTTTCTTGTTCAATCTAGGTAGCATCTCAGCAGCCTATGCATATCCAAGGTATAAAAAATTGTCTCACCTTTACTAAGAAGATTAGGAATGATTAATGGGCAACTGTATACACTGATCTACAAAATCGATGTGACCACCCTTTAGTCAAGAAGGAAGGGTTTTGTAGGCTGATTTTAACTTTGCAGGTCAGGAAATTACCCTTGGCACAGCAGTGCCTTTAACTGAGATCCTTCTGACTGATACCACTGCTAGCAAGACTTGTTTTCAAATTCAGACTTAAGGGGGTGCAGAATCAGCTGGTCTAAAGAGGGCCTGGGTCAACTTCGCAAGTCAGTTACTTTTTTCTTTTCACAGTCTCAGAAACAATGCTCTTTTAAAGACCTGCTTGATTAAAGGCAATGAAGCCTGGGTTTGTGAGGTTGGGAATCCATAAGTGTGCAGAGCGACAGCAGATAAACGTACTTCAAGGAGATGCACGCCAACTCAGGCTCTCTTTGAACCAGCTGATTCTACACCCCTTCAAGTTTGACTGTGAAGATAAGTCTTGCTAGCAGTGGCATCTGACAGAAGAATCCCTGACAGGTACTGCAGGAACAATACCAATGACAAACAGGATCTTGACTCTTCCACTAGCATCATGTGGAAAATATCTTCCACTTGGCTAAGACTTCCTTGTAAAACACTTCCTTTCCTTCATGATATTAAGCCCATCATTAAAAAATGTGCCAAGAGTGGCAAGATAAGATCATACATGCTATTACTAAGAGCATCTGTAGGTCTCGATGTATCAAGGACTCCTTGAGGCGAGTTACATGCTGAGAAGGGTTTCTTCCCTTTTCAACTCATCTAGGAGTTACCTCAATCAAAATTATCTGTGGTATGACCCCAGTTATTCTCATTAAGTGTAATATATAATTATCAACCATGGGATAAGGTAAGGCCAATCTCAAACCAAATAGGACAGGTTAAGACCACAAGAGGAGGAACTGGCTGGCATAAAATGGCCTGCATGGGTAGCTAGCCTAATACTTGCCTATGAACCTATACACCTATAAGACAGTATTAAAAGCATCTATAGTCCCTTCTCCTCCACATTGTTTTTGGATCAACCAGGGGACTGGAAGGAAAGATTACAGAATGACCTGCCAGAACTGAAGATGCCAACGGCCCAAGTTATGTTTCATGCACTGGAACAGAACTACTTCAGACATATGACGCTTGGAGAAGCAAAATGGTCTTTCTGGTGAATCTCACCTGCATATCAATTGTACAAATACATCACTGTCCAGCATCCATCTGTGGGGGATATGTTTCTGTTCTGCTGGGACAGAGTATAAGAGGCAATATGACTCCAACACCATCTCCCATGCTTTCAATATCAGCCTACAAAGAGGAGTAGGAGTGAGCCCCTCCCTGTGTATATAAACAAAGTGATAATGTCTTCTAACAAGTTCAGAATTCCTGGATTCTGGACCATGACGGTCTGGATCACTTGAGAAGCCTCTTGTGCTACTTGTCACATGTGCCATGAGCATTGATGTTCCCTGAATGTAATTTCCTGAAGGAGAGTTCTTGCTAGGAGACCATGAGGGTTGAACACACCATGAACTGTTGGATGCACAAGTGGTATTCACAGATAGGGATCATCTTATGTGATATTCAGGAAAGTGTGGCAGAAATTCCACACTAAGTCAAGATGGCAGTCTGGCTGATGGAATGAAACAGCCCCCCCCCCCCCACACACACACACACACAAGCTTGGATGAGTTCAGAATAGACATGGGGCAAATTATATGAGGGGGATAACTCTCAGGATTTTGCAAACAAACTGCATGACCTCTTCTATGACTGGACCTGAATGAGACAATCATACACTAGAGTTAAATGTCAATGGCCCTGGTCAGGCTACAAGGAGCAACTAGAGCCATGGTAGAGGTAAAATGGAAGCGACAGCTCCCCTTCAAACCAGAGCAAGCACCTGTGGTCCCTATCAATGGGGATATGTAGAAAGGCATTGCTGAGATACAGTACGACCATCACAGCTTAAGGAAGGAGCAGGAGAGCAAGGTTAACATTTTCAACTTTGGCACTTTCCAGTACTTGTTTAATCTTAATGTCACAGTGGCCAAGTACTTTAGTCTTAAAAATAATAGAATGGGCCTACAGGCAGCCATCTTTCCTAGACACCAGAAACTATCTTGAATAAATCCTGTGTCCCTTTCTTCCTTTGGTAATCTCCCTATGGTCTGCTGCCAAAAACAGGTGCTGTTGTAGGGGTTGCAGCAAATGTCTCAAGTGTTTCAGCACTAGCACAGCCCCTCAGAACTTTGAACTGTAATTTGCAAAATCTGCAAGACCACCTGTAAAACCCACCTGTGTCAAGTTACAACTTTCTGCTTCTTTGCAAATAAGGGCCCAGCTGTCTTCCTATTTTCTTGAAGTTGTAACAGGTGGGGGAGTAGATGTTTACAGGGCTTGGATGGGGTTTTGACTGGGAGATAGGGAAGGGAGAGAAGCGAGAGAGCCATGGCCACTCATTATTTGGACTTCAGAAAGTACAGTTGTGTACAATTACCATAAATGTAGATGTTAAGAGTGTATTTGCTGTTGCAGACATCACATATGGGTTATCCCTGCCAGGGTAGCCCTCTGCAGGCCCGAATACCAGAGGCTTAGTATTTCTGCGTTGATTGCTGTAGCTTCAGGACTGAAGTCAGGTCATCAGTAGCATAAAGTAAGGCAGACGACGCCATTACATCAGTTTTTCTTGCCCTAACCTGTCAGGAGACCCCAACTAGGAGCCAGGTGCTGGTGGAAGAACCCCACCAGTAGAAAGTAAATACCAATATGTCCCTTGTAAGGAAAGAGACAAAAGGGGGATGGAGGGAGGGAAACCAGGACTGCAACAGTAAAAAAGTTATGTACTCACCATAACGTTCCATCTGAGCGGGTAACTTCATTTGTCTGCAACCTGTGGATATCGGATCCGACCTCGGATCCGAGCCGGCAGCTTTACCTAGCTAAAGATCTGAGCTCCTAGCTCCTCCCCCTACCCATAATCCCCTGCAACACATCCCCCATCCTCAAATCGAGTTTGCCTATAGGGACTCCACAAGACCCTCGGAAGAGGCCAGTAACCTACTGCCTAACAGAATGGACAATCCTCTCCTGGTTAAGAAGCACAAAACTGATTAGGGGGAATGGAGGGGGGGTCAGTTGCAGACAAATTAAGTTACCCACTCAGATGGAACGTTATGGTGAGTACATAACTTCTTTATCTGAAGTGGTTAACTTCATTTGGTCTGCAACCTGTGGGACAGAGTCCCCAGCTACCTAGAAAACCTTGGGCGGCCCTCAAGGAAGAATATTCCGGAGCCAAAGGAAGCCCTACACCTGGAAATCAAATCCAATTTATAACAGGAAATGAATGTATGAGAGGAGGACCAAGTAGCTGCTGAACATATGTCGTCTATTGGGACTCTAGACCACAACGCAGCAGAGGTAGCTATGGATCGGGTAGAATGCGCACGGATTCCCAAAGGAACCGGTTTGTTCGAAGCTAAATAGGCTTGAATGATGCACTGTGAAATCCAGTTAGCTAATGTCACTTTGGTAATAGGTTTGCCTAAAGAAGACTTGGCAAAGGACACAAACAATAGATCAGACTTGCGGTTAGTTGCTGTCCTGTGCAGATAAAAACGCAGTTGTCTATGCACATCCAATTTGTGCAGTGTGTATTCCCCTTTGTTCTGGAAATTGGGAAAGAACACTGGCAGATTAATAGACTGATTAATATTCGACTCAGAGGCTACTTTAGGGAGGAAAGAAGGATTAGTCCTGAGAGAAACTCTGTCCTTATGAAAAATTAGATAAGGGGGTTTCATACAGAGGGCTTAAAGCTCAGATACTCTCCTGGCCGAAGTTACTGCTACCAGGAAGGCTGTTTTCCAAGATAAAAATTTCAACTGAGCTGACGTGGCCGGTTCGAAAGGAGGGCCCGTCAAAGCCTGCAGGACCAGTGTCAAGTCCCATGGTGGAACCGCAGAATTAACTGGCGGTTTTAACAGGAAAGTGCCTTTTAAAAAGGTTTTGCAAATTCTGGTGGAAGCCAGTGATCCTACATCATCCCCCACATGAACGTGAGAGATGGCTGCCAACTGCACTTTAACCGTAGATGCACTGGCTCCCTGATGAAAGATATGGGACAGAAATTCAAGAATCGTCGGAATAGGGACAGTTAAGGGATCCAAGCCCCTGTCTTTGGCCCAAATGGAAAAGCGTTTCCATTTACTACCGTAGATCCTTCTGGTAGAAGGTTTGTGTGCTGCTACCAGAATGGCTTTCACTGGTGATGAGATACCGGGAGTCCTTGCTATCAGCGGAACTGTATCAACCAAGCCGTGAGCTTGAAGTCGCCCAGGTTTGGGGGTTGTAATCCCACAGGGTGAGAAATCAGATCTGGGATGGGATCTAAGATCCAAGGAGGAACTACACTGAGACCGCAGGTAAGGGAACCAGATCTGGCGAGGCCAGAATGGGGCTATGAGGATTATCTTGCTCCCCAACCGATGGGCTTTCTGCAGGAACTTCATCATGAGCAGAAGTGGGGGATGAGCATAAAGGAGACCGGGGGGGGGCAAAGCATGAACCAGAGCATTTCTAGGGCTCTCCCCTATTGGGGGAATTAGAGCAAAATATTCGCTGCAGTTTGTGTTTGCCGGGGAAGCAAAAAGATCGCAGCATGGTAGACCCCATTTGAGGAAGATCTGTTTCGCTACCAATGGGTTTAGAGACCACTCGAACGGTGTGAGGAACAGGCGACTTAGCTTGTCCGCTAGGATGTTGGTCTGGCCTGGAATGTGCGTTGCTACCAGAAAGCGGTTGGTGGAGATCGCCCATTCCCAAACTCTCACGGCCTCTCGGCAAAGGGGATAAGATCTGGTTCCCCCCTGTTTGTTGATGTACCAGACTACAGCCATGCTGTCTGACTGAATTGCAATAGTTCCCAGAGGAAGAAGGTCTTGTAGGGCTTGCAACACCTAAAGCACCACCCTCATCTCAAGGACGTTGATATGCAGAACGGTCTCTGAGGGAGCCCACGTGCCTTGGACGTTTCTGCCCATAGCATGCCCCCCCACCCAAGGCAAGAAGCGTCCGTGGTCAACGTGGCTTGGGGCTGAGGCATGACGAACGGTCTCCGCTCTCGTAGCTCCTGAGAGTGCAGCCACCAGAGAAGGGAGTCCTTGCAAACCCTGCTCAGGGGAATCGGGGTGCTCAAGGGGTGCAGCAACAGTGACCATTGGACCTGAAGAAGTGACCATTGGACCTGAAGAGTCCATTGTAGGATTCTCATACGCATGCGCGCAAAGGGTGACAGACCGATGGCTGCCACCATGGAGCCCAAAGCTCTCAGGACTAATTCTGCAGGTGGGGCGGAGGGCTGGAGAATTGCCAAAACATGAAGAGACAAATTGCGCAACCTGTCTGTTGTTAGAAAGGCCTTGGGGTGACGTGCATCTATCTTGGCCCCTATAAATTCCAGAACCTGCACAGGATGAAGGAATGATTTTTGAAGGTTCACAATACCTAGACGCTGAGTAAGAGCCAGGGTACAATCCCTGGCCCAGCAGAGCTGATGCTTGGAGGCGACGATGAGGAACCAGTTGTTCAGGTACGGAAAGACCCGAATGCCCTGAAGTCTCAGGTGGGCTGCAACCACCGCCATGACTTTGGTAAACACCCCGGGGGCTGAGGTGAGGCTGAACGGAAGAGCCCTGAACTGAAAATGACTGGCTCCCAGCCGAAAGCAGAGGAACCTCCTGGATAGTCTGTCCATTAGAATGTGGTAGTACGCATCCTTGAGGTCTATGGAGCACATCCAGTCGTTCTCCCGGAGGAAGGGGAGAATAGATTTCAGGGTGATCATCCAGAATTTCTCCTTGGGAATGAACAGGTTTAGAGATGAGAGGTCTAGTATAGGCCTGAGTTCTCCCGTATTTTTTGGTACTAAAAAGAACCTGGAGTAATTTCCCAATCCGGACTGGCCAGGGGGAACGGGCTGGATGGCTCTTTTTTTCTAACAGCTTTGAAATTTCCGAAGCTGCTGCCTCCCTTTGATCAGGTGGGACATCGAGGAGGCGTTTCATAGGAGAGGGTAGACTCAAAGGGAATGGAATAACCTCTGGATATAACTTGGAGCACCCACCGGTCCGTAGTAATGGACTCCCAATTTTGGAGGTGCTCCGACAGACGCCCCCTGACTGCCTCCAGAGAGGGACAGCCGGGTAAGCCCTCAGGGCTGTTGCGCGGGCCTCTCCGAGAAAGGTTCTCGGGACCCGAGATTCCTCGGCCCCCCTCTGCCTCTGGGCCGGTGTCCACCTTGTCCTCCTCTGCCTCTGAAGGACGAGGAGTCCTAAGCAGGACGGGACTGCTGTGATTTCCGGAACCCATCTTCTTTTATCCCCTCTGGTTCCTGGAGAAGAACCGTTGGGGATTAGAGAAGCGGATCCCAACGGCAGACAGCGTCTTCCCGTCCTTTTCACTTTGGACCAGCGTGTCGCGGACTGTCTTGTCAAAGAGCGTAGAACCGTCAAAGGACGCGTTAGCGAAGGACACCTTGAAGGGTTCCGCAAAATTGCAAAGATGGAGCCAGGCATGGCGCCGCAGAGCGATGCCTGCTCCACTGACTCTAGCCGCTCCCTCCGTGGCATGGGAGAGTAGCCGCATAGATGTATTAGTAATAGATTTCAGAGTGACCATGCGAGTCGAGAAGATGCGTTTGTCCTTGGCTGCCATTGACTTGGGGGGGTGGGGGTGGGGGGCTCCAGCGTATTCCTTAATCAAGTCTCGCTGGAGTCTGATAACGTGTGCCATATAGTTCAGCGCCCTCACAGAGAAGGTTGCTGAAGCAAACATCCGCTTTCCAATGCGGTCCAACGTCCGAGATTCCTTATCTGGAGGGTAGACCAAGGAACTCTCCCGCGCTAGTTCCTTCTTGGTGGTAGCCTCCACCGCCATGGTATCCACTGGTGAACCTTTAGACCAAGCCATCCTATCAGAAGGGGGACTAAGTACCTTGTCTGGTCTTCTGGGAATTGGCTCCACAGTGTCCGGCTCCTTCCAAGCCCTGGTGGTAATTAAGTCCACCAGGGGGACACCCAAGAAGTAGATGGGCCTGCATCGAACGCATCCAGAAACACAGACTCATCCGAGGAAGGTTTTTGAGCAGACCACCCTCCTCTGATTCGCAACATTTCCATGATGTCTCCAAAGGAGACATCCTCAGGGAGTGACCTTGGGGAACCTTCCCATTCCTCCAAATCTGTGTCCTCTGTGAGGGACTCGGGAGTCCAGGTGCCTCCTTTTGCACTTCCGTTTGTGATGAACCTCCTCGGTGGGGCTATCCGAGGAAGGCTCACCCACGGGGTCCTGTTCCTCTAAGGGAACCAACTGGAGCGCCACTGCTGGCTGTCCCTGTGGCCGAATGACTGGGGACAGGCCCAAATGCGCAGGGGTGACGGATGGATCCGTAGCACGGACCGGGGATCTGGAAGTCCTTGACAGCACCCTCTCCACTACATCAAACGCTGAGGGTGAATCGCTCTCCCCTGGCTCTGAGAGCAGCCCCCTCGTCGCCGATGCAGGGATCGGCGTTGGAGCCGAAGCAGTCGGACAAGAAAGGGAAGTGTGCTCCGACCTAAATGGCGCCGATGGCACCGTTCCCCTCATGGATCTGATGCTCGGTTCTCGGCCCCAAGAGCTAGGATCCGACACATTCGAGGGCATAGTCGGCATCGAAGTAACCAAGACTGTCGGCGCTGACGGATCCCCAGGTCCGAAACAGCATGGATCTGAAGACTCCGAAAACCGATACCAGGTCATAGAAGGAACGATCGGGGTAAAGAAAGGGGCCGAGCTCCCCCCCCAGGGGGGGGGGCTTGGAGCACCCCCATCTGCATTTGAGCCTGCAAGAAACGACGCATCATCCTGTCCAAATCAGTGTCGGTCAAGCTTCTGGTGGATCTGGAGGAGGTTGCCGAGGCGGGCCTGGAGGGCCACCTCAAGGACCCCGAGGGAGACTGGTACTCCTCTTCCGGCTCCGGGGAAAAGCAAGGAGAGCGGAGCCGAGAATGAGGAGAACCAGAGACCCTCTTAGTGGGACTAGCTACCTCAGCTTGCGGGGCCGAGGGATTAAACTCGGCCGAGGGATTAAACTCAGCCCGCCTTTTGTGCCTATGCCGGTCCTTGTCTAAGGAGAAGAGGAGAGAAGAGGAAGAAGAGTCCCCCTCACCTTGAGAAACAGAGGGAGTTTGAGTCCCCAACAAGGGAGGGGGATCGGAAGGCACAGAAGCCGCAGCTGCGACCGGTGCCTTAGAGGGAGAGGAGGGAGAAGAATCCGGGAGTAACAATCCCGCCAGGATTAGCTTGTTCCTCCTATCCCTGATGGCCCGGGGGTTGAAAGCTGCACAGACCTGGCAGCTGGTGGATAAATGGGCCACCCCCAGACAAATAACGCACTGAGTGTGGCCATCGGCTGGGGACAGCTTATGACCACACTCAGTCCATTTAGAAAAAATGGCTTTAGGCCCTTCAGCCATCACACTACACACACACACACACACTAGGGGAGGGTGAAAAATAAATTTGAAGAGAATTTACCACAAAAAAGTTAATACTAGATGGTAAAGGGGGCTAAACCATGCACACACAATACAGAAAATCCTACGAAAACAGCAATTTTTAAATTTTTTTATAAACTTGAAATCTCTCACCCACGCCAAGAGCTCGTCTCTAGAAGCTGCTGCAAGCTGCGGCAAACTAGATCTGGGATGTGTTGCAGGGGATTATGGGTAGGGGAGGAGCTAGGAGCTCAGATCTTTAACTAGGTAAAGCTGCTGGCTCGGATCAGAGGTCAGATCAGATACCCACAAGTTGCAGACCAAATGAAGTTAAGCACTTCAGATCACACTAACATCTACATTTATGGTAAGTGTACACAACTGTACTATGTTCTTCGTGTTTCACTGTTGCAGTCATCACATTTGGGTTGATTCCCAAAGCTGAGGAAATGGGTGGAGGCAGTCAAGGAAACTACAGGCTGGCTAGGATGCCCTGCAAGACTGCAGAGGCAAACCCTGCCCTGGATTTGGAGAAGAGAGGCAGGTGGTAATGTTTAGTAAAAGTGTGAACAGACGTCCAGGTGGCAGCCTCCAGAATGTCCCTGATGGGGACTCCTCTGAGGAAAGCTGCAGAGGTGGAAACTACTCTGGTGGAGTGAGTCCTGACCCCCCTTGGGGGAGGCTTTCCATGTTGTTTGTAGCAGAAATGAATGCAGTGTGCTATCCATTTGGAAATAGTTTGTTTGGAGATGGCTTTGCCTTCTGCCCATGTAGCAAAACTAACCAGCAACTGATCAGACTTTGAGGGATTTAGTCCTGTCTAGATAGAATCCGAGCTGTCTGTGCACATCTAGAGAGTGCAGGATCCTTTTCCCCCTTGTTCTGGGGATTGGGAAAAAAGGTGGGCAGATGAATGGATTGGTTGAGAGCCACACTGGACACTACCTGTGCATGTAGGATGGGTTAGTTCTGAGGGATATCCTGCCTGCATGGAAGATGATGAAGGGTTCCACAGGCATGAGCACTTGCAGCTCGGAGACTCTTCTGGCTGAAGTGATGGCTAGAAGGAAAGCTGTCTTCGAGGAGAGAAGTTTTAGCTCTGCAAAAGAAGCTAGTTCGAAAGGGGGTAGGGTGAGCTTTTCCAACACAAAGTTAAGGTCCCAAGCTGGGGTTGGTGCTTTTCTGGGTGGCCTCAAGTTGCTAGCCCCTCTTAGAAACTGTTTGATCAAAGGGTGTGAGAAAAGGGGCTGCTCAGTGGGGAAATGAGCAGAGATAACAGAGGCATGAATTACAGAGGAGAAAGAGGGCCACGGTGTAGTACGTCAGCTAAGTAATCCAGGATGAGGGGGGGAGGGTTGTGCCATACTGGCTCCTTTAGCCTGGATCCAGGTGCAGAACCTCTTCCATTTGTCAGCATAAGACTTTCTAGTGCTAGGGAGTCTGGCCTCACATATAACATCTAGAACCTATTTACTGAGGTTGGCAGATTGATTTGGGGTTAGGAAATAAGCCAAGCTGCCAAACTGAGTGTCTGCAATTGGGGATGCATGAATTCCCCTTCCCTGTGGGTCAGGTGGTTTGGAATCTGAGGAAGATGCCAAGGTGGTAGTGGGGACAGGCTGCACAGAGCAAGGGGTGGTACCAGTATTGGTGAGGCCAGTCTGGAGCTATAAGAATTGTCCTTGTTTTTTCCTCCTTTACTTTGAGCAGCACCCTGGGGATGAGAGGTAGTGGAGGAAAGACATAGACCGATAGATTGACCCAGGGAAAGGACAGGGCATTCACTTTCCAAGCCATGCAGTGATGCTCCCTGGTGCAGAATTTGCTGAGCTGATGGTTGGTGTGGGAGGCAAAGAGGTCGACATTCAGGGTGCCTCATTTCTGAGTTATTAGGGTGAAGGTTCTTCTGTTGAGCTGCCACTTGTGTGGGTCCAGAAGATTTCTGCTTAATTGGTCTGCCAGAGAACGGAGAGAACCTGGTAGGAATTGTGATAAGAGGTGCAGTTGCATGGCAGAGGTTGTGTGCCAAAGCATCATGGCCATTCTGCATAGACAGTAGGAGTGAGTCCATCCCTGTCTGTTGATATACCACATCACAGTTGTGGTGGTGTTTTGATCAGGAGAGCCCTTGGGGAGAGAAGGAGCTTGAAAGCTATCAAGGCGTGCTGGACATCCATCATCTCTTTTTGGTTGATGTGCAGAGGGATTTGTTGCGGGCTCCACTGGCCCTGTATGCACCTGCCGTCCGGGTGTGCACCCCAAGCATAGTCTGATGCGTCTGTGGTGAGGGTTTGGGCAGAAGGGGGGGGTGAGAAAGGTAGTCCCCTTGTTGTGGGAGCATGCTCTTGCCCAACAAAGAAAATCTTTTCTGAGGCAAGGAATTATAGGTATAAGAGTATCCAGGTCTTGAGAGAGAGTAGACATCAAAGGCTTTTTAGGTACCACTGAAGTTTCCTCATATGCAGTCTGGCAAATGGAATGAGGAATATGCAAGATGCCATGAACCCCAGAGCTAGCAGGATCTTCCTTGCAGATAACTGGGGTCTGGTGGCTAGCTGAGAGAAGTAGGCTGCCAGGAAAATTTGTTTTTCTGGTGTAAGGAATGCCACCTGGGATGCTATGTCTAGGCTTGTTCCCAGGAAGACAGTCCTTTGGGTAGACACCTGTTTGGATTTCTTTTCGTTGATTGTGTACCCTAGGGAGGTTAGTAGGGTCTTTACAAAGGCCAGGTGGCTTGAACAGCTTTTCCTGACTGTCTGCCTGAATAAGGCAGTCATCTAAGTATGGGTAAATATGGCTATTACTTCGTCTGCAAAAGGCAATGGCCGGTGCCAGATATTTTGTGAAAACTCTGGGAGCAGTAGATGAGTCAAAGGGAAGCACAGAGAAATGAAAGTGTTGAGATCCTGCTTTATAACTGAGATATTTTCCTGCATGATTCCCTGATAGGAATGTGGAGGTAGGTCTCGTTTAGATCTACGGTGGCTAGCCAAGCGTCTTTGGACAGCATGGGTAGCAGCTGCTGGAGAGTGAGCATTTTGAATTTTGGGATCAGCAGGAAGGTGTTTAGAATGGATAGATCGAGGATCAGACACCAGGTGCCTTTTTTTCTGGGCACCAGAAAAAGTCTGGAGTAGAAACCTTGGCCTATCTTTTCTGCAGGAACATGCTCTACTGCCCTCATAGAAAGCAGGGAAAAGATATGCTTTTCAGCCTCTGCCCACTGGTTTGGAGGTAGACCTGGGAACCCTTTAGGGGTTAAAAGGGTGTGGAAGTAAAATTTGTATCCCTGAGACACTATGTTGAGAACCCAGTGGTCATTGGTAATGGTGGCCCAGATGCTTGTGTGAAAGGAGAGTTTTTCTCCTAGGGGTAAGTGAAGGGGGGGTGGGGGAGGTGAGTCATTGTGAGTTCTTACCATAAGGGGGTGGCTTAGAACTCCCTGGTTTTGAAGTGGAGGCAGTCCACTGCTTAGATCTCTGCATTCCCTGTGGCTGCTGTCTGGGGGTCTAGTTCCCAGGGGCCTGGGCTGAACTGGCTAAGTGGGAGCAGGAAAGGACTAGTGCTTGGTGGGACAATGCCTGCTGAACCTAGGTGGCTGGACCTGCAAAAAATCCTCAACCGTCTGCATAGATTTTGCTTTTTTCTTCCATCTTTTTTAAGACCTCTTCTACCTTAGTGCCAAATAAGTTGTCTTTGTGCAAGGGGGCATCCAACAATTTAGATTTGACAGTCTGGAAGGGGCTGTTCCTTAAGCCATGCATGCCTTCTAATGACAGATCCAGTGACTGCTGCCCTGTAAGAAGCTTCTAGGATATCAAAACCACAGTGCAAGATGTGTGTAGTTACTTGACTTGCAGAATGCATTAACTCTTGTAACTCTTTAGATTCTGCACAAGCAGGAAAGGAAGACATTTGTTTGAGGAGTTCCAGGGTATGTTGCGAAATTTTAGCATATGGAGCTGACAATTTAGTGCCCTGATAGCAAGAGTAGCTGAGGTGTATACTTTTTTATCCCATCTGTCTAGTGCTTGTGAATCCCTATCTGAGGGGGTGGGATTCTTAGCAGAGGCTGTTTTAATCCCTTTAGGCCCTTGAGAAATTACCTCAGGGTCAGCAGTAGGATTTATAAAAAGAACTTTGTGAGAGTCAGGGACTCTATAGTACCTGTCTGGTTTTCTGGGTGCAGGAGGGAGGGTGTCAGGAGTCAAGCCAGATTCCAGGAAAACATCCTCCACAACATCCATTTCTGGGGGGATGGCCAAGGGTCTGTGCTGTGGAAGATCTAAGAATTCCCAGAGTCTCTTTTTAGACTGAGGGTAGTCTTGACTCTCCCATTGGAAATGCTCCAGTAAGGTATGAAAGGTTTCCCCAAAGGAAAAATCCTCTGGGGGAGAGGCTGTATGGATGGAATCCTCTGCATCAGAATCCTCATAAGTAGAGAGGGGTTGCATGTCTTCATATTCGGATGCATCAGAGTAATCTGACTCTTGTTCAGACAAAACTACAGGGGACAGATCTCTCTTCCTTTTGGAGGGGGTAGCTTGGCTTCCCCCTGATCAGCATGACAAGGTCTTCCACCATTTTAAGCATTTGAGACTGAAGCAAGGAAGCAGGTGCCTGAGATTGGGTTGTTGGTTTCTTGGGTGTTGGGTTGTTGGTTTCTTGGGTGTGGCTCGTACCCTGGGCCTAAGAAACTTGGCCATTTTCAAAAGAAAGTACAGTTGTATACACTTACTATAAATGTAGACGTTAGAGTGTATTCACTGTTGCAGTCATCACATTTGGGTTATCTGCCTGCAGGTAGCCCTCAGCCGGCCTGAATACCAGAGTCCTTGGATTTGTGCGTCGAATGCTGTCGCTTCTTCCATGACGTCAGGGGTATAAAACATGCAGCCGACGCCATTACATCAGTTTTTCTTGCCCCAGATGTCAGGTGCCCCCACAATAGGAAGCAATTACATGGTATGGAACACCCTCAGCAAAAAGCAAATACACATGATACAATGTATGCCAAACAAGGTGGAAAGGTAAAAGTCAAGAGAAGTCGGGGGGGCTGGAAGGACTGCAACAGTGAATACACTCGAACATCTACATTTATGGCAAGTGTACACAACTGTACTATGTTCTTCGTGTTTCACTGTTGCAATCATCACATTTGGGTTGATTCCCAAAGCTAAGGAAGGGTGGAGGTAGTTAAAGAGCATTAGGGCTAGCAATAAGACCCTGTAAAACTGCTGTGGCAACTCCAGCTCTGGATTTAGAAAAGATAGGCAGATGGTAATGCTTGGTGAAAGTAAGTACAGAGCTCCAGTCTGCAGTTTCCAGGATGTCCCAGGTAGAGACTCCTCTAAGAGATGCAGTAGAGGTAGATGCAGCCCTGGTGGAATGTGTTCTTATCCCCTGTGGGGTAGGTTTTCCGTGGTGTTTGTAGCAGTAATGGATGCAATGTGCTATCCATTTGGAAATGGTTTGCTTTGAAATGGCCTTCCCCTCTGTCCCTGCAGCAAAGCTAACAAGCAGCTGGTCAGATTTTCTGAGAGGCTTAGTCCTGTCCAAATAGAATCTAAACTGTCTGTGTACGTCCAGAGAATGCAGTATCCTTTCCCCTTTATTCTGAGGATTAGGGAAAAAATAGGCAAATGAATGGACTGGTTTAGAGCCACACTAGACACCACCTTGGGCATAAAGGATGGATTAGTCCTGAGGGAAACTCTGTCCGCATGGAAGATAATGAAGGGTTAACACTGCTGAGGGCCTGTAGTTCAGACACTCCTCTTGCTGAAGTGATGGCTAGAATTAAAGCTGTTTTCTAAGAAAGGAATTTCAACTCTGCTGTAGCAGCTGGTTCAAAGGGGGGGGGGGTGAGTTTTTAAAATACAAAGTTAAGGTCCCAGGCTGGAGTGGGAGCCCTTCTGGGGCGTCTTAAATTATTGGCCCCTCTAAGGAAATTTTAGCAGGGGACAAAAGGTGTGGGTCAGTATTAAAATGTGCTGATATGGCAGAGGTATGAATCTTAATTGAAGAGAAATCTAGGCCCTTGTGGAGCATTTCTGTTAAATAATCTAGAATATGAGATAAGCTGGGCACCGTTGCGCCCATCCCCTGAGCCTGGCTCCAGCAATAGTATCTTTTCCACTTTTCTGAATAGGATTTTCTAGTAAAAGGCCTCCTTGCCTCAAGAATGACATCCAGCACCTGCTTACTGATGGTTGCTTGAGGTGAGGTCAGGGAATTAGCCAGGCTGCAAGGTTCAGGGTTTGAAGCTGAGGGTGCAGAATCTGGCCCGTCTGCTGGGACAGAAGGGAAGGGGTCTGTGGCAAGTGCCAAGGTTGTAGCACTGTCAGACTGCACAAAAGGGGGTACCAGTTCTGGCATGGCCAGTCTGGTGCAATCAGTATTGTCCTTGGCTTGTCCTGTTTGATCTTTGGTAGAACCTTCGAGAGGGAGGCAGAGGGGGAAAAGGCATAAACTGAGAGGCTTTCCCAGGTAAAGTACCAGGGCATCCACTTTCCAAGCTTGACTGTGGAGAGTTCTGGTGCAGAATTTGTTCAACTGGTAGTTCTGAGGGGAGGCAAACAGGTCTACCTCTGGAGTTCCCATTTGTTCAAGAGCTTGAATATTTTGGGTTGCAGTTTCAATTCGTGTGGGTCCATGAGATTTCTGCTTAAGTTGTCTGCCAGTGAATTTAGTTTGCCTGGCAGGAACTGAGCTTGCAGGTTCACTTGGTAGCTCAAGGCTGTGTTCCACAGAGCCATGACTAGTCTGCAGAGTGGGTACGAATGGGTTCGCCCCTGCTTGTTTATGTGCCACATAAATGTGGTGTTGTCTGTCTTTACTAATAGTTGTCCTGGAAGAATAAGGTCTCTGAAGGCTGTCAGAGCATTCTGTACAACTAACATTTCTTTACGACTGATATGCAGGTGCACCTGTTTTGGGTTCCATTTGCCCTGAATGCACTGCCTTGCCATGTGAGCCCCCCCATGCATAGTCTGAGGAGTCTGTTGTTAGGGTTTGGGCGGCAGGGAGTAGAGTGAAAGGGAGTCCCTTGTTGTGGTAGCAGGCCTCTGCCCTTAGACAAGGGATAATAAGACTCATCGTTTCCAGGTCCTGAGAATGTTGACACCATAGATTTTTAGGTACCATTGAAGTTTCCTCATATGCAGTCTTGCATACTGAATTAACAGAATGCAAGAGGCCATGAACCCCAGGGCTTGCAGGATTTTCCTTGCAGACAGCTGTGGTTTTGTGGCCAGTAGTAGTAGTAGGTTGTCAAATGAACTTGTTTCTCCTGGAGTGAGGAATGCCATCTGGGAAGTTGTGTTCAAGCTTGCTCCCAGCAATACAATCTGTTGGCAGGGTAATAGGTGTGCTTGCTTCTTGTTGATGGTGTACCTCAGTGAAGTTAGAAGTCTCTTTACAAATTATAGGTGCTGTAATAGCAAGTCCTGACTCTCTGCCTGAATTAGGCAATTGTCCAAATATAGGTACATCTGAATATTTCTCTGCCTGCAAAAGGCAATGGCAGGAGCTAGGCACTTTGTAAATACCCTGGGCGCAGTAGATAAGCCAAAGGGCAGAGTAGAGAACTGATGGTGCATGGAACCTGCCCTGTAGCACAGGAATTTTCTGCAGGATTCCCTTATTGGGATGTGCAGGTAAGCTTCTTTTAAGTCTAGGTTTGCCAGCCAGGCATCATTGGCTAGCATAGGAAAAAGCTGCTGAAGAGTTAGCAATTTGAATTTTGGACCCACCAGAAAGGTGTTGAGAATAGAAAGGTCCACGATAGGATGTCAGGAGTTTTCTTTTCTGGGAACCAGGAACAGTCTTGAATAAAAACCTTGGCCCCTTTGTTCTGCTGGAACAGATTGAATAGCCCTGATACTGAGGAGAGAGTGCACTTGTTTTGAGCCTCCACCCACTGGTTTGGGGGGAAGATCTGGCCATCCACTTGGGGCTGGAGTGAGTGGAAGTGGAATCTGTATCCTAGGGAAACTGTTTAAAACCCATTTGTCTTGGGTAATGAGTTTCCAGTTTTTTGCATGCAGGGTGAGCTTTCCTGCAAAGGGAGCAAGTAGTTGAACAAGGCTTGGTTGGGGTAAGGATTAATGTGCCATTTTTACACAGGGGGTGGCTTACTCCTCCCTGCTTTGGAAGTGGGGGCACCCCACTGCTTAGATCTGTGCATAGCCTGAGACTGAAGTCTTGGTGGTCTGCTGCTCCTGGGTTTGGACTGAGAAGGCCTGGAAGGGACAGGAAAGGACCAGTTCTTTGAAGGCCAATGCCTACTGAATCTAGGTGGCTGTACTTGTAAGAAATCTTCAACAGTTTGCAGAGATTTAGCTTTTTCCTCCATCCTTTTAAGGTCTTCTGCTTTGTTGCCAAAAAGGCACTCTTGATATAAGGGTGCATCCAGTAATTTAGCTTTAACATGATCTGGCAAGTTTTGTTCCTTAAGCCAAGCATGCCTTCCAAGTACAGACCCAGTGACAGCAGCCCTGCAAGATGCTTCTAAAGCATCAAAACCACACTGCGAAGTACGTTTACCTACTTGGTCAGTAGAATGCATTAACTCTTGTAAATCTTTGCGCTCGACACAGTCAGGAATCAACATAATTTTCTGTTTAATTAAGCCCATAATATGCTGCTGATACTAACATATGAAACTGGCAATTTAAAGCCCTAATGGCCAAAGTGGCAGAAGTATATACATTCTTACCCAATCTGTCTAAAGCTCTAGAATCCCTAACAGAAGGGGTAGGATTTTTGGCAGTAGTTGCCATAATGCCTTTTTGTCCTTGGGAAATGGTCTCTGGATCCGCAGTAGGATTCTTGAAAAGGAATTTAAGAGAGTCAGGTACTCTGTAGTACCTGTCAGGTTTCTTGGGAGCTGGAGGCAAAGTGTCTGGGGTAAGGCTGGATTCTAAGAAAACATCATCTGCAATCTCCAGAACAGGAGGGATAGCTAGAGGTCTGTATTGAGGCCAGTTTAAAAATTCCCTACGTCTCTTTTTTGGCTTGAGAATAGTCCTGGCTTCACAAGCAGAAATGCTCCCTAAGGGTATGCAAGGTTTTACCAAAAGAAAAATCTGGAGGGGAAGCAGAGGGAATGGAATACACTGCATCAGAATCCTCATAAGTAGATAAGGGTAAATCCTGGTAGTCAGAAGGAAAGTACAGTTGTCTACACTTACCATAAATGCAGATGTTCGAGTGTATTCACTGTTGCAGTCATTACACTTGGGTAATCTGCTGGCAGGTTGCCCTCAGTCGGCCTGATTAACAAAGTCTTGGGTCCTGCGTCGGTTGCTGTCCCTTCTTCCATGACGTCAGGTCGTTAGGGGTATAAAACATGCAGCAGACGCCATTACATCAGTTTTTCTTGCCCCCGATGGGGAGCAAAATATATATGTATGTAATTTAGAACACAAAAAATATACCTCCAAATAAAAGCAAATACAACAAAAAGGCTTTTGAGCATAGTAAAAGAAAGAAGAGGTATAAAAAGAGAAAAGTAGGGGGCTGGTGGGTTGGTAACCAGTACTGCAACAGTGAATACACTCTAACATCTACATTTATGTTAAGTGTACACAACTGTACTATGTTCTTCGTGTTTCACTGCTGCAGTCATTACATTTGGGTGGAACCCCAAAGCCATGGTTGGGAAGATGGAATTGTACGGCATTAAGAGCAGCTATAAGGCCCTGCAGGACAGCAGTGGCAAAGCCTGCTCTGGATTTAGAGAAGAGAGGTAAATGGTAATGTTTGGTGAATGTATGAACTGAGCTCCAGGTAGCAGCTTCTAGAATGTCTCTGGTAGGAACTCCTCTGAGAAAGGCTGCAGAAGTAGATAAAGCCCTGGTGGAATGGGATCTGATCCCCTTGGGGACAAGTTTACCGTGATGCATGTAGCAGAAATTAATACAATGGCTTATCCACTCTGAAATAGTCTGCTTTGAAATAGCCTTTCCCTCTGCCCCTGCAGCAAATACCACCAGTAGTTGCTCAGATTTTCTTAGAGATTTTGTCCTGTTTAAGTAGAATCGTAGTTGTCTGTGTACATCCAATGAATGCAGAATCCGCTCCCCCTTGTTCTGTGGATTTGGGAAAAAAGTTGGCAGATGAATGGTCTGATTAAGAGCCACACTAGATGCCACTTTAGGCATAAAGGATGGATTGGTCCTGAGCGCTACCCTGTCTGGATGAAAAATAATGAAAGGCTCCACTGCCATGAGAGCCTGTAGTTCTGAAATCCTTCTAGCTGAAGTGACTGCTAAAAGAAAGGCCGTCTTCCTGGAGAGAAATGTTATGTCTGCAGTAGCAGCTGGCTCAAAAGGAGGTAGGGTGAGCTTTTCCAAAACAAAATTGAGGTCCCATGCAGGCGTTGGTGCTCTCCTGGGAGGTCTTAAATTTTTGGCCCATCTGAGATGCTGCTTTAGCAGGTGATGAGAAAAGAGGGGAGGCTCTGTGTTGTAATGAGCCGAAATGGCAGAGGCATGGATTTTTATGGAAGAGAAAGATAGGCCCTTGTGAAGCATCTCAGTTAAATATTGCAGAATCTGAGGAATATTGGGCATTGCTGTGCTTATTCCTTGTGCCTGCATATCAGCATAAGATTTTCTAGTACTAGGCCTTCTAGCCTCCAAAATGACATCCATCACAGGTTTGCTGAGAGATGTAACTGGTGAAATTAGTTGATTAGCCATGCTGCAAGATTCAGAGTTTGGAGCGGAGTGTGCAGAATTTGATAGTTCTGCTGAGACAGTAGATAAGGTGTCTGAGGCAGGTACCATGAAGGAAGGTGTGACATATTGCGTAGGAGCGGGTACCAGTGTTGGCGAGGCCAGTCTGGAGCAATCAGAATCATTTTTGGTTTTTCCTGTCTGACTTTTAGTAATACCTTGGAGAACAAAGGCAGAGGGGGAAAGGCATAGACTGACAGGTTCTTCCAGCTGAAGGACAGAGCGTCCACTTTACAAGCTTTTTTGTGATGGAATCTTGTGTAGAATTTGTCCAACTGATAGTTTTGGGGTGAGGCAAAAAGATCCATGTCTGGGCTCCCACATTTGCGTGTCAACATGCTGAAGATTTGTGGATCCAGTTTCCATTTGTGTGGGTCCATAAGATTTCTGCTTAGTCTGCCAGAGTATTTTGCTTTCCTGGCAGGAATTGAGCTTGTAGATGTATTTGGTAAGTCAAGGCTGTGTTCCACAAAGCCATGGCTAGTCTGCAAAGGGGGTAGGAATGGGTACCCCCCTGCTTGTTTATGTACCACATGACTGTGGTGTTGTCCGTCTTTATCGGTAGTTGTCCTGGATGAAGAAAGTCCTTGAAGTCTGTCAGAGCATTCTGCACAGCTAGCATCTCTTTCTGTTTGATATGCAAGAGCATTTGATTTGGGCTCCATTTGCCCTGAATGCATCTCCCTGCCAGATGCACCCCCCCCAAGTATAATCTGATGCTTTTGTAGTCAGGGTTTGGGTGGCAGGGGGTGGAATGAATGACAGTCCCTTGTTTTGGTGACAGGCCTCTGCCCACCATAGGAACTCTTGCTGCAGGCAAGGAATGATAGGAATCATTGTTTCCAGGCTGTGACAATGTCGACTCCATAAGCTTTTTAGGTACCATTGAAGTTTCCTCATATGCAGTCTTGCATATGGAATTAGTAGAATGCAGGAAGCCATGAACCCAAAGGCCTGCAGAATTTGTCTTGCAGATAAAGCACAGTTTTGTACCTACCATAAATGTAGATGTTCGAGTGCTAATACAGTTGCAGTAATCACATATGGGTTCTCTGCCGTCAGGCGGTCCCTCGGTCGACCGAATTCCAAAGTCTAGGTCCGGCGTCGGTTGTTGTCGCACTCCTTCCTGACGTCAGTGCGGCAGGGGTATATAAGACACAGCCGACGCCATTTTCTTCAGTCTTTCTTGCCCCAGATGTCAGGTGCCCCCAGAACGAAGGCAATACACAAATTATATTTATATACATGCAATGCAATATAATCAAAAATCAGTAGTTGCCAGCAAATATACCATAGAAGGATAACCCAATCAGGTTGTATGAAGAGGGGTTAGGCCCTATGCCTTTACCAAGAGGGGAAGGAGGGAGGGAAACCTGTACTGCAGCTGTATTAGCACTCGAACATCTACATTTATGGTAGGTACAAAACTGTACTATGTTCATCGTGCATACAGCTGCAGTAATCACATATGGGTAGAATCCCAAAGCTACGCTCAGGGTGGTAGGCACTAGGTGGAACTGGGTTGAGCCAGAATGCCCTGCAACACAGCAGTGGCAAAGCCTGTTCTAGTTTTGGAGTATAAAGGCAGATGGTAGTGTTTTGTGAAGGTATGCACAGAACTCCAAGTGGCTGCCTCCAAAATATCTTTGGTAGGAACTCCTCTGAGGAAGGCTGTAGAGGTAGCTGTGGCCCTGGTGGAGTGGGATCTGATGCCTGTAAGAACAGATTTTCCATGATAGGAGTAACAAAACCGTATGCAGTGGCCTATCCATTTTGAAATTGTCTGTTTGGTAACTGGCTTCCCTTGAGCCCCTACAGCATAGGACACAAAAAGTTGTTGTGATTTCCTGAAAGGCTTTGTTCTGTCCAAATAATAACGCAGTTGCCTATGGATGTCTAAGGAGTGTAACAGCCTTTCCCCTTTGTTTTGAGGATTGGGGTAAAAGGTAGGTAAGTGTATGGCTTGGTTTAAAGCTACCCTGGATACCACTTTAGGCATAAATGACGGGTTGGTTCGAAGGGAAACCCTGTCCTGATGGAAGATGAGAAAGGGCTGCACAGCCATGAGGGCTTGTAGTTCCGAAACCCTACGAGCTGAGGTAATGGCCAGAAGGAAAGCTGTTTTCCAGGACAAATATTGCAAATCTGTTGAGGCAGCTGGTTCAAAGGGAAGCAATGTTCATTTTTCTAGAATGTAATTAAGATCCCAGGCTGGCACTGGTTGTTTCCTTGGTGGTCTTATATTCTTAGCCCCTCTGAGGAACTGTCTTAAGAGTGGGTGAGAGAATAAGGGTGGATCCATGTTGAATTCTGCAGAAATGGCTGAGGCATGGATTTTTATGGAGGAAAATGAAAGTCCACTGTTCAGCAGCTCAGCTAGATACTATAATACCGGAGGGAAATTCAGTTTTCTAGGGTCCTGGCCTTTTTTCTCATTCCAAGAGCAAAACCGTTTCCATTTTGCGGAGTAAGCCTTTCTAGTAGATGGCCTTCTGGCCTCCAAAATGACATCCTGCACCTCCTTGGGCAGTAGGGTCTGTTGTGGTGTTAAGGAATTTTCCATGCAGCGAGGTTGAGTGTTTTCAGCTGACTGTGAAGAGTTTTGCAGCTGTGCTGAGTCAGCAGAAGAGGCATTAGAGGTAGGGGCCAGGGAGGAGTATGTGTTAGGCTCCTCAGTCGTGGGTACCAGTGTTGTCTTGGCCAGTCTGGAGCAATTAGTATCATCTTCGGTCTGTCTGCTCTTGCTTTCAAGAGCACCTTTGGCAGAAGAGGCAGAGGTGGGAAAGCGTAAACTGTCCATGCTGTCCAACTGAATGAAAGGGCATCCACTCTCCAGGCCTTTGGATGAAAGGCCCTTGAACAAAACTTTTCCAATTGATGATTCCTGTGGGAGGCGAAGAGATCTATGTCTGGCCTCCCCACGCTTGGATTATCTTTGTAAACACTTGAGGATGCAACTTCCATTCGTGTGGATCTGTCATATTTCTGCTTAGATTGTCTGCCAGCGTGTTTTCCAAGCCTGGCAAGTACTGTGCTTGAAGTTCGATTTGCCATTCCAGAGCCAAGTTCCAAAGTGTCATGGCTAGTCTGCACAGGGGGTATGAATGTGTTCCTCCTTGTTTGTTTATGTACCACATTACTGTGGTGTTGTCTGTTCTTATCAATAATTGTCCTGGATGCAGGAGGTCCTTGAATGCTGTAATTGCATTTATCACTGCTAGCATTTCTTTTTGACTGATGTGAAGGTGCTTTTCCTTTTGGGACCATTTGCCCTGAATGCACCTGTCTGTCATGTGCGCCCCCCAAGCGTAGTCTGAGGCGTCTGTTGTGATGAGTTGATTTGCTTGAGGCTTGCAGAATGGAAGACCTGTGTTTGACATGCTTGGGCCCACCATAGAAATTCCTTTTGCAAACATGGAATTATTGGTATTATTGTTTCCAAACTGTGGCTGTGTTGAGACCATAGGTTTTTTAGGTACCATTGAAGTTTCCTCATATGCAACTTTGCACATGGGATTAAAAGAATGCAAGATGCCATGAAGCCCAGAGCCTGCAGGATTTTCCTTGCAGTAAGCCTGGTACAATTTGCTAGTATTTTGAAGTACTGAGTTAGTTGTCCCTGTTTTTCTGGAGTAAGATAGGCCATCTGGGTGTTTGTGTCCAAGTTGGCACCCAGGAAAGTTATTTTCTGAGATGGTGTTAGCCTGGATTTCTCTTTGTTGATTGTGTATCCCAGAGAATTCAGTAACCGTGTTGCATAAGCCAGATGTTCCAGAAGTATGTGCTTGCTGTCCGCTTGGATCAGGCAGTCGTCCAAATAAGGGTAAATTTGTATCCCTTGAAGTCTGCAGTAGGCAATTACTGATGCCAGGCATTTCGTGAATACTCTGGGCGCAGTAGATAAGCCAAAGGGCAATGCAGAGAATTGATAGTGGATTGAACCTGCAAGAAATCTGAGGTATCTTCTGCAGCTTTGCCTGATTGGGACATGCAGGTATGCCTCCTTGAGGTCCAATGTTACCAGCTAAAACTCCTTGCCCAGCATGGGAAGAAGCTGCTGTAATGTGAGCATCTTGAATTTTGGTACAAGTAAGAATGTGTTCAGGATGGATAAGTCCAAAATGGGTCTCCAGTCAGTTCCTTTCCTTGGTACCAGAAATAGCCTGGAATAAAAACCTTGACCTTGTTCGTGAGTAGGTACCTCTTGAATAGCTTTCATGTCTATGAGCTTTGAAATTTGTAGTTGTGCCTCTGCCCTTTGATTGTGTGGCAGGTTTGGCATGCCTCTCATTTTTGGGAGTGTGAAAATGAAATCTGTAGCCTCTGTTTATAACGTCCAGGATCCATTTGTCTGTTGTGACAATATGCCAATTTCTTGTAAATAATGCCAGCTTTCCTCCCAAGGGTGCTGCCAGCTGGTATTTGCTTGGCATGGAAAGGAGGAAGTCATTGGGTTTGTTTCCTGTATTGTTGTGCACTGTCCTCACCACCTCTTGATGCTGGAGATTGCCATTGCTTGCCTCTATATGATCCTTGTGATTGCCCTCTGCCCCTTGTGCGTCTGTATCTACCTCTTTGGGGCTTGTCCGTGGCTGGAAAGGACCAGTTTTTTGAAGGCCAATTTCTGCTAAAACGTGGTGGTTGAACCTGTAGAAAAGCTTTGACTGTTTGCATAGATTTGGCGTTTTCTTCCATTTTCCGTAGTATCTCCTCAGCATTAGTACCAAATAGCACATCCTTTTGTAAAGGAGCATCTAATAGTTTAGCTTTCACATGATCAGGCAAGATTTGTTCCCTAAGCCATGCATGTCTACGAATGACTGATCCTGTAACAGCAGCTCTACTTCAGGCCTCTAGGGCATAATAGCCACATTGTAAAGTGTGTTTACCCAATTGCTCTGCACTATGCATCATATCCTGCAACTCCTTCAAATCTGATTGTTCAGGTTGAGACATTTTATTTCTTAATTGTGATAACAGAAACTGCTGATATTTAAGCATATGAAATTAAAAGTTATGTACTCACCATAACGTTCCATCTGAGTAGGTGTATTCATTTGTCTGCAACCTGTGGGTTATGGATCCGATATCGGATCCGAACCGGCATCGTTTTCCAGCTATGGATCCAAGCTCTCAGCTCCTCCCCTCACCCATAATGCCCTGCTCTCCCTACATGACCTCAGATCGAGTTTGCCAACAATAGAAATACCCTAAAAAGGGTAACACATAATATGCAGGAAACTGAGAAGGCCAGGGGGATAGGAGGGCGGGATGGTTGCAGACAAATGAATACACCTACTCATATGGAACGTTATGGTGAGTACATAACTTCTAAATCTGAAGTAGGAGATTCATTTGTCTGCAACCTGTGGGACAGAGTCCCCAGCTAACTGAATCTTGGGCGGCCATCATGGAAGGATATTCCGGAGCACCGCGGAGCCAAAGGATGCTCTACCTCTAGATGTAATATCCAACTTGTAGTGGGAGATAAAGGTATGAGATGAAGCCCAAGTGGCTGCTGAACAAATATCATCCAGAGGAATCCTAGCTTTAAAGGCCGCTGAAGTAGAAACTGACCGGGTTGAATGGGCATGTACTCCTCGGTCGGGCCTTCCAGAAGCTTGATAAGCCAATAAGATGCACTGCGAAATCCAGCGTGATAAGGAGACTTTGGAAATTGGTTTACCCAAATTAAATTTAGCAAAGGAAATAAACAACTGGTCGGATTGCCTATGACCAGCTGCCCTGTTCAGATAAAATCTAAGTTGCATGTGAACATCTAAGGAATGTAGCTTGTATTCACCTTTGTTTTGATATTTAGGAAAGAAAACAGGGAGGTTAATGGATTGATTAATATTTGCTTCAGAAGCTACCTTAGGAAGAAAGGACGGGTTGGTCCTGAGGTATACACGGTCCGGATGAAAGACCAAGTAGGGAGGCTTGACGGATAAGGCTTGAAGTTCTGAAACTCTCTTGGCCGAGGTAATGGCTACTAAAAAGGCCGTCTTGAAAGATAAAAATTTCAGATCTACCATAGCCTGAGTTGAAGGGGAGCGGTCAAGGCCTGAAGGACCAGAGAAAGATCCCAAGGAGGAACCACTTGCTTTACCGGGGGTCTGAGGAGAAAAGTACCTTTTAGGAAAATCTTACACAATTTGGCAAACATCAGTGAACTGGAGTCTTGACCAATATGATAGTGAGAAATTGCCGCAAGTTGCACTTTGACCGTGGAACTGCTGGCACCATCATTAAAAAGAGTGGTTAGAAAGTCAAGTACCAGAGGAAGGGGAACTGTGAAGGGGTCTAAACCTTGCCGCTCTGCCCAAATGGAGAATCGTTTCCACTTACTGCGGTAAACTTTCCTGGTAGATGGTTTATGAGCGGCCACCAGGATGGCCTTAACTGGAGACGAAATACTGGGAGTCCTGATCAGGAGTGGAACTGGAGCAGCCAAGCAGTCAGCTTCAGGTTGTCCAGATTCGGGGTTGATAGGTGGGATGGGTGAGATATCAGATCCGGAATGGGATCTAGAATCCAAGGAGGATTCACTGGGGCAATGAGAATCATTCTGCACCCCAACCGAGAGGCTTTCTGAAGAACTTGGAGCATCAGAGGCAAAGGGGGGTAAGCATAAAGAAGACCGGGTGGCCAAGCATGCACCAGAGCGTCTCTTGGGGTATCTCCGGGAGGAGGTATTAGAGCGAAAAAACTGTCGCACTTGGTGTTTGAGGGAGACGCAAAAAGATCGCAACAAGGAGTTCCCCACCATGCGAAGATGCGTTTCGCTACCTGAACATTGAGAGACCACTCGTAAAGGGAGAGAATGGTGCGACTGAGTTTGTCCGCAAGGATGTTGGACCGACCCGGAATATGCGTTGCGATGAGAAAGCGGTTGGTGGAGATTGCCCATTCCCACACTCTCATGGCTTCTCGACAAAGAGGGTAAAACCTGGTTCCTCCCTGTTTGTTGATATACCAGACGACAGACATGTTGTCCGACTGAATCGCAATAGTTCCCAAGGGAAGAAAGGCCTGAAGTGCTTGCAACGCTAAGAGCACTGCTCTCATCTCTAGAACGTTGATATGCAGTAAGGTCTCTGAATCGTTCCACGTGCCTTGGACCGTTCGGCCTGCAAAATGCCCCCCCCACCCGAGGCGGGAGGCGTCCGTGGTCACCGTGGTGAGAGGGGGAGAAGCACAAAAGGGGCGGCCTCCGTGGAGATCTGGAGAGTGGAGCCACCACAGGAGGGACCGCTTGCAAGCCTTGCTGATCGCAATGTGATGATGCATAGGAAGAGCAAGATAAGACCACTGAACTAGGAGTGTCCATTGAAGGATGCGCATATTGAACCTGGCGAGAGGAAGAAGAGCTATCGCTGCTGCCATGGACCCTAGAGCCCTCAGGACCAACTCTGCCGGAACTGAGCTGGAGTGGAGAATGGCCCGCACCTGGTGCTGCAGATTCTGAATTCTGTCCGCAGTGAGGAAGGCTCTTAACCATCTCGTGTCTAACCTGGCACCTATAAAATCTATGAACTGCGTGGGTGCTAGGTTGGATTTTTCTATATTTATTGTGATGCCCAGACGGGGAGCTAGATGGAGAAAGGAATCTCGCACCAATAACAGTAGATGCCATGTTGGAGCGGTGAGAAGCCAGTCGTCCAGGTAAGGGAAGACCTGCACCCCCTGAAGCCTCAGGTGGGCCGCTACCACTGCTAATACCTTGGTGAACACCCTGGGGGCTGTGGTGAGACCAAAGGGAAGGACCCGGAATTGGTAGTGACAGGCTCCCAGCCAGAAGCGGAGAAACCTCCTGGAGTGCCTGTCCATTAGTATATGGTAGTACGCATCCTTGAGGTCTATGGAGCACATCCAGTGATTTTCTCCCAGAAGGGGGAGAATAGACTGCAATGTAACCATTCAGAACTTCTCCTTGGGAACTGCCAGGTTCAAGAGTGAAAGGTCTAAAATTGGTCTTAGATCCCCCGTCTTTTTTGGCACTAAAAAGAACCTGGAGTAGAACCCTGATCCGATCTGGTCTGGGGGGACGGGCTGGATGGCTCTTTTCTTTAGCAGATGGCCAATTTCTGCCAAAGCGGCCTCCCACTGACCGGGTGGAACGTCTGGGAGGGACTTCAATTTTGGAATGTGATGAAATGGGATACGGTATCCTTTGGATATGATGCGGAGGACCCAGCGGTCTGATGTTATGGACTCCCATGCCGCTAGGTGCTCCGAAAAACGTCCCCCGACTGCCTCCAGAGTGGAGCAGCCGGGCAACCCTTCAGGGCTGCTGCACGGGCCGTTCAGAGAAGGGTTCTCTGGACCCGAAGTTCCTGGGAGCCCCTCTGCCCCTGGGGCGGCGTCCTCCCGGTCCTCCTCTGCCACGGAAGGACTGGTTGTCCAGAGCGGGTTGGGATTGCTGCGACTTCCGGAACCACATCTTCTTCTGGCCCTTTTGGTTCCTAGAATAGGGCCTCTGGGGCACAGAAGCGATTCCGGCAGACAGCGTCTTCCCGTCCTTTTCGCTCTGGGTCAAGGTATCACGAACAGTTTTGCCAAAGAGGGCAGAACCGTCGAAGGGAGCGTTCGTGAATGACGCCTTGAAGGGCTCCGTGAAATCGCAATGACGGAGCCAGGCCTGACGTCTAGTAACTAGGCCTGCCCCTGCAGCTCTAGCGGCACCTTCCGTAGCATGGGACAGTAACCGCATAGAGGTATTAGTCATGGACCTGAGAGTGGCCATACGGGTGGAGTGCAACAATTTGTCCTCCTCCGACATGGACTCTGGGGGGGATGCAGCGTATTCTTTGATCAGATCGCGCTGCATCCTAATCACATGTGCCAGGTAGTTCAACGACCTTACAGAAAAGGTCGCTGAACTAAACATCCGCTTCCCCAAGCGGTCCATCATCCGAGACTCCTTGCTCGGGGGATGGACTGAGGGACTCTCCTGAGCAAGTTCCCTCTTGGTGGCTGCCGCCGTCAACATGGCATCTACCGGTGGCCCCTTACTCCAATGGGCACGGTCAGCCGGGGGACTAAGTATACGGTCATGCCTTTTTGGAATTGGCTCCACGGTGTCCGGTTCCTTCCACGCCCTGGTGGTAATCAGGTCCACCAGGGGGTTGGCAGGAGGGGACACCCAAGAGGTAGACGGGCCGCTTCAAATGCCTCCAAGAACACGGACTCGTCAGAGGAAGACTTGGGGCAGACCACCTTATGCAAAGCATTTCCATGATGTCTCAAAGGAGACATCCTCGGGTGATCTTGGGAGCCTTCCCCTTCCTCCAAGTCCGTGTCTTCGGTGAGACTCGGGGGAGTCTATGTGCCTCCTTTTGCACATATGCTTGCGAGGGGCATCCTCCGGGGGGCTGTCAGAGGACTCCTCGCAAACTGTAACCTGTTCCAAAGGAACAACTTGGGAGCAAAGGCGGGCTGTCCCAATGGCGGATGGTGGAAGCCTGGCCCAGTGCAGATGGAGGCGGACGGGCGAAGCAAGTACCGGGGGTCCGGAAACCCTCAACAGGGCCCTCTCCACTACATCAAAAGCCTAGGGGGAGCCGACCTCGACCAAAGGATCCGATAATCGGCTCCCACTAGGATCCGAAGAGTGGATTGGAGCCGGCACCGAAGCACTCGGATCCGAGGGGGCAGTGCGCTCCGACACGGACGGCGCTGAAGGAGTACTGATCCCCGGATCGGCTCGGATCCAGGCTCCGAGAGGTCGGATCCGAAGCACTCGAGGGCAGGGTCGGATCCGAAGTACCCAGTATTATCGGCGCCGACCCTCCCCCGGCTCCGAAGCTGCTCGGCTCCAACTGCTCCGAACCCGGGTAGCAGGTCGGAGAAGGAGCTATAGGTTTAAAGAAAGGGGTCGAGCTCCCCAGAGGGGGGGGGAGGGGAGGCAAGAGCACTCCCATCTGCATCTGGGCCTGGATGAACCTTCTCATCATCCGGTCCAGATCAGCATCAGATAAACTGTAAGTAGATCTCGACGAGGCTACCGAGGTAGGCCTTGAGTGCCTCCTCGATAGCCTCGACGGAGATCGGGTCTCCTCCTCCTCAGGTCGGTGAAAAGCACACAGGAGACCGGAGCCGAGGAGGGGAGAACCAGCAGACAGGAGGCGGAGGAGAAGCCGCTTGGCAGGCGGGGCCGAAACAGATGTCTCGGCCGCGCTTATGGTGCTTCTCCTCGGTCCTTCTTTCTTGCTTCCCTCTCCTCCACACCACTACAGGAGGTTGAGTCCCAGGAGGAGGAGGGGAGCAGAGGAGGAACCGTGAACACGGTACCCGAAGGAGTGGTAGCCGGAGCGAGTCCGGGGCAAAAGTCCCGCCAGGACCAGCTTGACCTCCGCTCCTTCAATGCCCTGAGGTTGAACCCTGCACAAATGGAACATCCAGAAGTGAGGTGTTCAACCCCAAGGCATCAGCTTGCAGTGTGGCCATCAGCAGGGGAAAGCTTATGGCCACACTCGAGCACTGAAAAACAGCCTTAGGTTGTTCAGACATCCTAAGAACACTAGCTTTTTACTTAAACTAATCTAAAAAAGTAAAAGCAAACTAGCCAAACAAACACAGGCCCAAACACACACTACGTACCAGCGAGGGGAGGGAAACTAAAAGTTATAAAGGTTAATAAAACTAAACAACTTTAAGCTACAATAAGGGAAACCTAAACTTTCACACAAAACTGTTGAAAAAACTTTAAATTTAGCACTAAAATTAGTTGAATAAACACTTCGCTGTAGAGCTCTCAGAAACCAATCTGGTCACCAGCGCGGCAAACTAGATCTGAGGTCATGTAGGGAGAGCAGGGCATTATGGGTGAGGGGAGGAGCTGAGAGCTCGGATCCATAGCTGGAAAACCATGCCGGTTCGGATCCGATATCGGATCCATAACCCACAGGTTGCAGACAAATGAATCTCCTACTTCAGATCTGACAATTTAAGGCCCTCATAGCTAGGGTGGCCGAGGTATATACCTTTTCCCCCCACCTTTCTAAGGATCCTGACTCTCTTTCTGAAGGTAGTGGATTCTTAGCAGTAGAGGCCTTCATTCCCTTGGGGCCTTGAGAAATGGTTTCAGGGTCAGCATTATGGCTTTTGTAAAGAAATTGGTGAGAGTTAGGAACCCTGTAGTACCTATCAGGCTTGACTGGGGCAGGAGGCAGTGAATCCGGACTAAGGCAAGCCTCCGAGTAAACATCATCAAGTACGTCCAAGACAGGAGGTATCGCCAGAGGTCTGTGTTGAGGTAACAAAAGAAATTCCCCAAGTCTTTTCTTGGAATCAGAAAAGTCTTGGCCTTCCCAATGGAAGTGTTCCCTCAAGGTGTGCAAGGTTTCCCCAAAAGAAAAATCCTCAGGAGGAGATACTGAAGGAATGGACTGCTCTGCGTCCGAGTCTTCAAATGGGGATTAAGAGTGTTCCTCTACATCAGAATGTTCTGAAAAAATGGAGCCCTGATCAGAAGAGGGAGAATCCTCCTCCACTCTGGGTCTCTTGTCTGGAGGGGGTTGGGAACCCCTGATAAGAGTAATTAAATCTTCAGCCATTTTAAGCATTTGCTTTTTAGGCATGGGGCCTGGGGATGGGCCCTGTGCAACAGGCCTCTTGGGATGCCTGGCTGATTTGGACTTAGTAAAGGCCTTAATGGAAAAGGAAGATGAAGGTCTAAAGACACCATGGGTGGAAGTGGACCTGTCCACATTAGGAGGCTCAACGCTCACAGTGACTTCAGTGGTTGTAGTCTGAGTCTGGGCCGAGGAACCTGCGGTCTCGGTTACAGAAGACACCGCCAAAGACGTGTCGTCGGTAGTCAGGGACTACATAGGCGTCTCGCTGAGAACCGGACCACGTGTAGCCGGTTTTGGCGTGGTGTCGGTGGGAACCATGGACCTCGTGTCAGTCCTTGTCCTTGCATTTTTTGGTCAAAACGGTAGTCGGAGTCTCCGACGACATTTTATAATCAAAGGCTGTACCAAAAAAGTGTTGGGCAAACTCCGCCCAACACTTAACAGTTATTGAAATTCACGCAAAAGCGACAGCCCGGGACGTCGTGGTCTGGGCCTAAACAAGGTATGCAAAGGGAATGGAAATCCTTATGCGGTATTTGCTTCCCACAAGAAATACAATTGTTAACTTTTTCTGACATCGGTCTGAGGCAAGAAAAGTTTCCCCAACGGGGTACTTAGCTTTAATGAAGACTTCGGTTTCCAATTTTTCGTAAATTCAGGAGCTGGCCGACCGGCACTTGCGAACTGCTTCGGGCACCGCGCGGCAAAAAAGACTGAAGAAAATGGCGTCGGCTGTGTCTTGTATACCCCTGCCGCACTGACGTCAGGAAGGAGTGCGACAACAACCGACGCCGGACCTAGACTTTGGAATTCGGCCGACCGAGGGACCGCCTGATGGCAGAGAACCCATATTTGATTACTGCAGCTGTATGCACGATGAACATCTGGGTTTTTGTGGCCACTTGTTTGAAGTAAGTCATCAATTGGATTTGTTTTTCTGGCGTGAGGTAAGTCATCTGGGCAGTTGTATTCAAGCTTGCACCCAGGAATGTAATTATTTGAGAGGGTACCAGTTGTGATTTATTTTCGTTTATGGTGTACCCTAGGCAAGTTAGAAGCCTTTTTACAAATGCCAGATGCTGTAGAAGAGTGTCCTTGTTTTCTGCCTTACACAATCGTCCAGATAAGGATAAATTTGAATGTTTCTTTGTCTGCAAAATGCAATTACTGGTGCCAGGCACTTTGTGAAGACCCTCGGTGCAATAGATAAGCCAAAGGGCAGTGCAGAAAACTGGTAATGCAAAACGCCTGCTTTGAAGCGGAGGTATCTTCTGCAAAATTCCCCGATTGGGATAAGCAGGTAAGCCTCTTTTAAGTCTAGAGTTATCAACCAGGCATCCTTGCCTAGCATAGGCAGTAACTGTTGTAGAGTCAGCATCTTAAATTTTGGAATGTTCAGGAATGTATTTAGAATGGATAAGTCCAGAACTGGACGCCATGATTTGTCTTTTCTGGGTACCAGGAAAAGTCTTGAATAAAAACCTTGTCCCTTTTCCTTTTCTGGTACTGGCTGAATAGCCCCAATATTCATGAGGGACATAACTTGTTTCTGGGCCTCTGCCCACTGACTTGGAGGCAGATCTGGCCATCTGTTTGGAATTGGCAACGTGTTGAACTGAAATCTGTATCTCTGGGATACTATATTTAAAACCCACTTGTCCTGGGTAATTAGATGCCAATTTTGTACATGAAGTGCTAGTTTTCCCCCAAAGGGGCTGCCAAAAGATAAGTGCTCGGAGATGGCAGGGGAAAGTCATTGAGACTGTTTACCATAGGGAGGTGCTTTGCTACTTCCAGATTTGGAGGTGGAGGCACCCCATTGTTTTGTTCTGTAAGTTCCTTGTGATTGAAACCTGGAGCCTTTGGAGTGTCTGGGTTTGACCTGAGCAGCTCTGGTGAGTACTGGAAAGGACCAATTCTTAGTAGGCCAGCGCCTACTGAACCTGGGTGGCTGCACTTGTAGGAAATCTTTTACAGTTTGCATAGATTTAGCTTTATCTTCCATCTTTCTCAAAACTTCTTCTGCCTTATTACCAAATAGACTGTCCTGTTGTAAAGGAGCATCCAACAATTTTGCTTTAACATGATCAGGCAGATTTTGCTCCTTGAGCCAAGCATGCCTTCTTATCACAGATCCAGTTACAGCGGCCCTGCAAGAGGCCTCCAAGGAATCAAAACCAGATTGCAAAGTATGCTTTCCAACTTGTTCAGCTGAATGCAATAAATCCTGTAAACGCTATTTTCCACACAGTCAGAAATCAACATAATTTTCTGTTTAAGCCCATGACATGCTGCTGCTATTTAAGCATATAAAATTGGCAGTTTAAAGCCCTGATTGCCAAGGTTGCAGACTTGTAAACCTTCTTACCCCATCTATCCAGCGCTCTGGAGTCTCTACCAGAAGGATTAGGATTTTTAGCAGTAAAAGCTTTAACACCCTTGGGACCCTGAGAAATGGTTTCAGGGTCAGCAGTAGGGTTTTTAAAAAGGAATTTGTGGGAGTCAGGAACACTAATATCTTTCTGGCTTACTAGGAGCAGGAGGCAGGGAATCAGGAGCCATGCTGGATTCTGAGAAAACATCATCAACAATGTCTAGAACAGGAGGTATAGCCAAAGGCCTATGCTGAGGAAGAAGGAAATCCCTAAGCCTCTTTTTAGATTCTGAAAAATCCTGACTCTCCCAATGAAAATGTTCCCTTAAGATTTGCAAAGTTTCTCCAAAAGAAAAATCCTCAGGAGGAGAAGCAGAAGGAATGGATTCTTCTGCATCAGAGTTCTCATACGGTGGAATAGATAATTCCTGATCAGAAGAAATGGAAACCTGATATGAAGATTCATAACCAGTGCCTTGTCTAGGCCTCTTAGCAGGAGGGGGTTGGGAACCCCTGATCAAGGTAATTAAATCCTCAGCCATTTTGATCATTTGTTTTTTAGGCATAGGGGCCTGTGCACGTGGCCCAAGCATTGTATTTTTTAGACATAGAAGTTGATTTTGGTCTAGGTTTTGAAGATGGCGTCGGTTTAATATAAAAATCTTTAGGCCTGAAAACACCCTCAGAAGCCTGTGCCTGCTCAGCGGCTCTGGACCCATCTAAGGTAGAGACATCCACGGGTTCAATACTTGAAGTGTCTCGTGGCATTCGAATGGGTCTCGGTAGAGGCCTGCGAATCAAAAGTAGCGGGTATCAGGGGCTGCGAAAGCTCTCACTGAGTACTGGTGACTGGCTTAGAAGCTTAGTCTGTTTTGGACCTAGAATGTCTGTCTCTGTATTTTTCTTTGCGTTTTTTTTGTGTAGTCCGGTAGTCAGATTGCTAATAACGACATTTCTGGATAGTTAAATCTTGACCCAACATATTTAGATGCAAAAATATACAGACGCTTAATAGTGCGTTGATTAAATTTAGCACAAAACCAACAGCAAGGCAAGTTGTGGTCAGGGCCTAGGCAAGGAATACAGTACAAATGAAAATCCTTGTGAGGTATTTGCTTCCCACAAGTAATACAATTATTAACTTTTACTGACATCGGTAAGGAACAAGAAAAAGTTTCCCCCAACGGAGTACTTAGTTTTAGGTTGAAGACTTCGGTTCTGAAACGCAAAAATGAAAATTTCAGGAGTCGGCCGACTGGCACTTGCGAACTGCTTCTGCTTCGGGCACCCCGCGTCAAGAAAGAATGATGAAAATGGCATCGGCTGCATGTTTTATACCCCTGACTACCTGATGCCATGGAAGAAGGGACATCAACCGACGCAACACCCAAGACTTTGTTAATCAGGCCGACTGAGGGCAACCTGCCAGCAGATTACCCAAATGTAATGACTGCAACAGTGAAACACGAAGAACATCTTGTAATGCAAGTAGCCTGCTTTGAAGTGGAGGTATCTTCTGCAAGATTCCCTGACTGGGATTTGCAGGTAAGCCTCTTTTATGTCTAGAGTTACCAACCAGGCATCTTTGCTTAGCATAGGTAGTAACTGTTGAAGAGTCAGCATCTTGAATTTTGGAACGTCCAGAAAAGTATTTAGAGTGGATAAGTCCAGAATTGGATGCCATGATTAGTCTTTTCTGATAGGTACCAGGAAAAGTCTTGAATAGAAACCTTGTCCCTTTTCCTTTTCTGGTACTGGTTGAATAGCCCCCATATTCATGAGGGACAGAACTTGTTTCAGGAACGCTGCCCACTGATTTGGAGGCAGATCTGGCCATCCGTTTGGGACTGGCAACGTGTAGAAATGAAATCTGTATCCCTGGGATAGTATATTCAAAACCCATTTGTCCTGGGTAATCAGTTGCCAGTTTCATGCATTAAGTGCCAGTTTTCCCCCCAAAAGGGTGGCTAAAAGGCAAGTGCTTGGTGATTGTAGAGGAAAGTCATTGAGAATGCTTACCATAGGGAGGTGCCTTGTTGCTTCCAAATTTGGAGGTGGAGACACCCCATTGTTTTGTTCTAAAAGTTCCTTGTGACTGAAACCTGGAGCCTTTGGAATTGTCTGGATTTGACTTGAGCAGCGCTCGAGGGAATTGGAAAGGACCAGTTCTTAGAGGGCCAGTGCCTACTAAATCTGGGAGGCTGCACTTGTAAGAAATTTTTCACAGTTTTAATAGATTTAGCTTCATCTTCCATCTTCTTTAAAAACGTCTTCAGCCTTATCACCAAAGAGACTGTCCTGTTGTACAGGAATGTCCAACAATTTTGCTTTAACATGGTCTGGCAGATTTTGCTCTGAGCCAAGCATTCCTTCTAATCACAGATCCAGTTACAGCAGCCCTGTAAGAGGCCTAAAAAGAATCAAAATCACATTGCAAAGAATGTTTTCCAACTAGTTCAGCTAGATGTAATAAATCCTGCAACTCTATTTTCCACACAGTCAGAGATCAACATAATTTTCTGTTTAAGTAGTCCCTTGACATGCTGTTGACATTTAAGCATATGAAACTGACGGTTTAAAGCCTTGATTGCCAAGGTTGCAGACGTGTAAACCTTCTTACCCCATCTATGCAGCTCCCTGGAATCTCTATCAGAAGGGGTAGGATTTTTAGCAGCAGAGGCCTTAACACCCTTGGGACCCTGAGAAATGGTTTCAGGATGAACAGTAGGGTTTTTGAAAAGGAATTTGTGGGAGTCAGGAACCCTGTAGTATCTGTCTGGCTTACTAGGAGCCAGAGGCAGATACTCAGGAGTCATACTAGATTCTGAAAAAACATCATCAATGTCTAGAACAGGAGGTATAGCCAAAGGCCTATGCGGAGGAAGAAGAAAATCCCTAATTCTCTTTTTAGATTCAGAGAAATCCTGACTTTCCCAGTGGAAATGCTCCCTTAAGGTATGTAAAGTTTCTCCAAAAGAGAAATCCTCAAGGGGAAAAGCAGAAGGGATGGAATCTTCTGCATCAGAGTCCTCATAAGTAGGTATAGATAATTCCTGTTCAGTAGAAGAATCAGAAGAAATAGAATCCTGATCTGAAGATTGATAGTCAGTGCCTTACCCTAGGCTTCTTAGCAGGAGGGGGTTTGGCTACCCCTGATCAAGGTAATTAAATCTTCAGCCATTTTGATCATTTGTTTTTTAGGGATTGGGGCCTGCACACATGGCCCACGTGTCGTTTTTTTAGATACAGAAGTAGATTTTGGCCTTAGTTTTGAAGATGGCATCGGTTTAATATGTAAATCTTTAGGTCTGAAAACACCCTCAGAAGCCGGTGCCTGCACAGCGGCTCCGGATCCATCTAAGGGAGAGACATCCGCGGGTTCAATACTTCAAGCATCTCTCGGCATACCGGACTCCGAATGGGTCTCAGCAGAAGCCTGTGAATCAAAGTAGCGGGTATCGGGCTGTGAAAGCACCTCACTGAGTACCAGCGAACTAGCGACTGGCTTAGAAGCGTCGTCAGTTTTGGACCTCGATGGTCTGTCTTTTTCTTTGCGTTTTTTAGGTATTCCGATAGTCGGATTGCTAACCGACATCATATCTGGATAGTTAAATTGTGAACGAAAATATTTAGAAGCAAAAATATACCGACGTTTAATAGTGCGTTGATTAAATCTAGCACAAAACCAACAGGAACGTACGTTATGATCAGGGCCTAGGCAAGGAATACAGTACAAATGAAAATCCTTATGAGGTATTATGCTTCCCACAAGCAATGCAATTATTAACTTTTACTGACATCGGTAAGGAGCAAGAAAAAGTTTCCCAAATGGGGTACTTAGCTTTTAGTTGAAGACTTCAGTACTGAAACTCGAAAATGAAAATTTCAGAGGTCGGCCGACCAGCACTTGCGAACTGCTTCTGCTTTGGGCACCGTGCGGCAAGAAAGACTGATGTAATGGCATCGGCTGTATGTTTTATACCCCTGACAACCTGACGTCATGGAAGAAGAGACAGCAACCGACGCAGGACCCAACACTTTGTTAATCAGGCCGACTGAGGGCAACCTACCAGCAGATTACCTAAATGTAATGACTGCAACAGTGAAACACGAAGAACATCAGAGATATCAGATTCCTCATCAGAAAAATCAGAAAGAAAATCAGTTCTAGTTCTCTTAGAGGGGGAAGGCTGGCTTCCCCTAATTAAGGTAATAAGGTCTTCAGCCACTCTAATCATTTGTTTTTGAGGCATATGGGCCTGAGAATGCGCTTTGGTTGTCTGTTTTCTAAGCTTAGTGCGAGCTTTAGGCCTGAGAAATTCGGTATTTTTAGCTTGAAACGAAGTCGTCGGTTTGATATGAAAATCGGTAGGCCTGAATACACCCAAAGAAGCTGGTGCCTGCACAGTGGCTCCGGACCCATCCAAGGTAGAGACATCCGCAGGTTCCATAGTCGAAGAATCCTATCGCCGCATACTGGACTCCTAATCGGTCTCAGTAGAGGCCTGCAAATCTGTAGTAGCAGGTATCAGGTGCTGCGAAAGCGCCTCACTGAGTACTGCCGACTAGATCAGAAGCGGCATCGGCAGTTTTGGACCTATGTATTCTGTCTGTCCTTATCCTTACGTTTTTTACTGGTGATCAGTAGTCGGATGGCTTAAAGCCATTTTGGAGTATGGAGATCGAGAATGAATGTATTTAGCTACAAAAATAGCCAGACGACGAATAGTTCGGGTGTTGAACAACACACAAAACAGACAGAGAGGGACGTCGGGGTCAAGGCCTAAACAGGTGACGCGGTAAGAATGAAAATCTCCGTGAGGTATTTGCTTTCCACAGGCAAGACAATTGTTAATTTTTTTTAACATCGGTTAGAGCAAGAAAAAAGGATCCCCAACGGGGTACTTATCTTTTTGAAGACTTCAGGTCTGAAACTAAAATTTCAGGAGTCGGCCGACTGACACTTGCGAACTGCTTCTGCTTCGGGCACCACATGGCAAGAAAGAGTGATGTAATGTTGGCTGCATGTTTTATACCCCTGACGACCTGACGTCATGGAAGAAGTGACATCATCCGATGCACAAATCTGAAGACTCTAGTATTCAGGTCGGCTGAGGGCTACCTGCAGGCAGATAACCAAATGTGATGACTGCAACAGTGAAACACGAAGTAAGTACAGTTGTGTACGCTTACCATAAAAGTAGATGTTAGAGTGTATTCAATGTTGCAGTCCTCACATATGGGTTGATTCCCAAAGCCCAGTAAGAAGACAAAGGGGGGAGGAAGGATCGCAGATTAAGGGTTGGTAAGGAGCTCCTGCAAAACTGCAGAGGCAAAACCAGCCCTGGATTTAGAAAACAAACGTAGATTGTAATGCTTTGTGAAAGTATGGACAGAAGACCAAGTAGCTGCTCCTAGAATGTCCTTAGTAGGCACACCTCTCAGAAAGGCTGCAGAGGTAGAGGCTGCTCTACTAGAATGGGTCCTAATACCGTGAGAGGGAACCTTTCCATGCTGCAGGTAACAAAAATGAATACAATGAGCAATCCATTTGGAGATGGTTTGTTTTGAAATAGCTTTACCCTGAGCCCCAGGAGCAAAACTAACAAATAACTGTTCAGATTTTCGAAAGGATTTAGTCCCAAGTAAAATCTCAGCTGTCTATGCACATCAAGAGAGTGCAGAATCCTTTCCCCTTTACTTTGGGGATTGTTGAAAAATGTAGGCAGGTGAATAGACTGGTTAAGGGTTAAACTGGAAACTATCTTAGGCATAAAGGAGGGACTGGTTCTCAGAGAAACCCGACATGAGTGAAAAATAATGAAAGGTTCTACTGCCATTAAGGCTTGCAGCTCAGATACTCTTCTAGCTGAAGTAATAGCTAAAAGGAAAGCAGTCTTCCAGGATAGAAACTTCAAATCTGCAGAGGCAGCTGGTTCAAAGGGAGGCAGAGTAAGTTTTTCCAGGACAAAATTAAGATCCAAAGCAGGAGTAAGAGCATTTCTAGGAGGTCTAAGATTACTAGCTCCCCTCAGGAACTGTTTCATCAGGGGGTGAGAAAAAATGGGTTGCTCAAACTAACAATGAGCCGAAATTGCTGAAGTGTGAATTTTGATTGAAGAAAAAGAAAGTCCACCATTAAGAAATCCTGCTAGGTAGTCAAGAATGACTGAAATAGAAGGATGAGAACAGTCTTCTTCTTTAGCTAGTATCCAAGAGCAAACTCTCTTCCATTTATCTGCATAGGATTTTCTTGTGCTAGGCCACCTGGCCTCATGAACTTCAACCACCTGTTGGGAAAGACTGAAGGTATTAGCTAGGCAGTTAAATGCAGAGTTTGAAGATGAGGATGAAGGAACTTTCCCCTCCCTGAACCAACAGATCTGGTACCAGGGGAAGATGCCAAGGCTAAGCCTGGGAAAGACTGTGAAGGAGGGGATACCAATGCTGCCTGGGCCAATCTGGAGCTATCAGAATAGCCTTTGGTTTTTCGTCCCTTATCATTAGCAGCACTCTGGGAAGAAGAGGCAGAGGAGGGAATGCATAAACTGAGAGATGTGTCCATGGGAAGGACAACGCATTCACCCTCCAAGCTCTGTTGTGAAACTCCCTGGTGAAAAAGGTTGGAAGGAGATGATTGGTGTGAGAGGAGAAAAGATCCACTTGTGGGGTACCCCAATGATGAGTGATGTGATGGAAAATGTTACTGTTCAGTTGCCACTGGTGAGGATCCAGAAAGTACAGTTTTGTACCTACCATAAATGTAGATGTCCGATAGGTATGCATCTGCAGTCATCACATATGGGTTGTCCTGCCTCAGGCAGCCCTTCGGTCGGCTGGATTCCAAAGTCTGGGTCCGGCGTCGGCTGATGTCGCCCTTTCCCCGACGTCAGAGCGCCTGGGGTATAAAAGCGTCAGCCGACGCCATCTTCCTCAGTGTTTCTTGCCCCAGATGCCAGGTGCCCTCAAAGGAAGGCTAAATTTGGAGAAATGCAATAAATTCCAAACATGCACAGAAATATATATATATATATATATATATATATATATATATATATATATATATATATATATATATATATATATATATACATATATAAAACAAATACACCATAATAGATAACCCCCGCTAGCTATGAGAGGGGAAAGTACCCAATAAATACCAGAGAGGGCAAGGAGGGAGGGTTAACCCTGACTGCAGATGCATACCTATCGGACATCTACATTTATGGTAGGTACAAAACTGTACTATGTCCTTCAAGGATGCATCTGCAGTCATCACATATGGGTAGAATACCATAGCCAATCTGGGGGTGGAGGATCTATGTAAAGGATGGTGTAGCTAAAATGCCCTGCAGGACTGCCGTAGCAAAGCCTGCTCTGGATCTGGAATATAAATGTAAATTGTAATGCTTGGAAAATGTATGCACGGAGCTCCATGTAGCAGCTTCTAAAATGTCCTTGGTAGCCACCCCTCTTAAGAAGGCTGTGGAGGTGGCTGTGGCTCTGGTGGAGTGAGGTCTAATGTTAGCTGGCACAGTTTTTCCATGAAAGGAATAACAAAAGCGAATGCAATTCCCTATCCATTTTGAAATTGTCCATTTGGAAATTGCTTTTCCTTGTGCACCAGCAGCATATGTTACCAACAACTGGTCAGTTTTTCTGTAGCTTTTAGTTCTGTCCAAGTAGTAGCGCAACTGTCTGTGTATGTCCAGGGTGTGCAGAAGTTTCTCCCCTTTGGTTTGTGGATTTGGAAAGAAGGTAGGCAGGTGAATAGCTTGGTTTAATGAGACCCTGGATACCACCTTTGGCATAAATGAAGGATTGGTTCTCAATGAGACTCTGCCCTGATGAAAAATAAGAAATGGCTGTACTGCCATGAGGGCCTGTAACTCAGATACTCTTCTTGCTGAGGTTATGGCCAGAAGGAAGGCAGTCTTCCAAGACAGGAACTGTAGTTCTGCAGATGCTGCTGGCTCAGAGAGGCAGAGTTAGTTTTTCCAACACGAAGTTAAGGTCCCAAGTAGGCACTGGAGGTTTCCTTGGAGGATTGATGTTTTTAATTCCTCTTAGAAACTGTCTTAGGAGAGGATGAGAAAAGACAGGTGGATCAGTATTGTACTCTGCTGAAATTGCTGAAGCATGAATTTTAATGGAAGAGTAAGACAGGCCATTGTGGAGCATTTCTGCCAAGTATTCCAGGATGTGTGCCATGTTCATCACTGTCGCATCTAGGCCCTTTGAGGTGCTCCAAGTGTGAAATCTTTTCCATTTTGCTGAATATGCCTTTCTTGTGGAAGGCGAGCTTCCATGATGATATCCTTCACTCTCTTGGATAGCTTATCCTGAGGAGGAGTCAAGGTATTTTCCAGGCTGTTAGTTGCAAGGTTTTCAGGGTGGAATGGAGAGTTTTGTAATTGTGCTGTGTCAGGAGAAGTGGCCATTGAGGAAGAGGCCATGGTTTCGTGCGTGACATGCTCCTTAACAGTGGGTACCAGTGCTGTCTTGGCCAGTCCGAAGCTATCAGAATCACTTTTGGCTGCTCTGTCCTGATCTTCAGTAAGACCTTGGTCATTAATGGAAGAGGTGGAAATGCATACACTGTTAGAGTTCTCCAGCTGAAAGAGAGGGCGTCCACTTTCCATGCTTGTGGGTGGTATGTCCTTGAGCAGAATTTCTTCAGCTGATGATTGTGGGGGGAGGCAAAAAGATCTATGTCCGGCCTTCCCCATGATTGTGTTATCTGTAGGAAGATGTCTGGGTGCAGCATCCATGATATTTCTGCTTAAGGCGTCCGCCAGTATACTGTCTTTTCCTGGCACAAACTGGGATTGCAGCTCTATATTGAGTTTCAAGGAAAGTTCCCATAGATTCATTGCCAGTCTGCAAAGAGGGTAGGAATGGGTGCCTCCTTGCTTGTTTATGTACCACATAACTGTGGTGTTGTCTGTCCTTATTAGCAGGTGGCCTTGATGCAGAAAGAGTTTGAAGGCCTCGATTGCATGCATCACTGCCAGCATTTCCTTTTGGTTTATGTGCATGCGTAGCTCCTTTTGTGACCATAGTCCTTGAATACATCTGCCCTCCATGTGTGCTCCCCAACCGTGGTCTGAAGCGTCGGTTGTAATAGTTTGGCTGGCTATTGGTTTGCTGAAGGGCAGACCCCTGTTTGACTAGCTTGCTTGAGCCCACCACAGAAATTCCTTTTGGAGGCATGGAATGAGTGGGATCAACGTTTCTAAGCTGTGACTGTGCTGAGTCCATAAACTCCTTAGGTACCATTGTAGTTTCCTCATATGCAGCCTTGCTTGTGGAATCAGAAGAATGCAAGATGCCATGTAACCCAGGGCATGCAGGATTTTCCTTGCAGTCAGCTGAGTTTGTCTTGTCAGATTCTTGAAGTAATCCGGTAGTTGTCTTTGTTTTTCTTCTGTGAGAAAAGCCATTTGGGTGGTTGTGTCTAGATCCGCACCCAGAAAAGTTATTCTTTGGGATGGAACAAGTCTTGATTTGTGAATGCTGACTGTATATCCCAAGGCCTGCAGTAGGTGGATGGCATAATTCAAGTCCTTTACCAAAGTTTGTTGGCTGCCCGCTTGTATAAGGCAGTCGTCCAGATATGGGTATATTTGAATCCCCTGAAGTCTGCAGTGTGCAATTACTGATGCCAGGCATTTCGTGAATACTCTGGGCACAGTAGATAAGCCAAAGGGCAATGCTGAGAATTGATAATGCTCTGAACCTGCAAGAAATCTAAGGTGTCTTCTGCAACTTTGTCTGATAGGGACATGCAGGTATGCCTCCTTGAGGTCTAGAGTCACCAGCCAAGACCCCTTGCCCAGCATGGGAAGGAGTTGCTGTAGAGTCAGCATTTTGAATTTTGGCACAATGTGATAAGTATTCAGTGTGGACAAGTCGAGAATAGGCCTCCATTGATTTTCTTTTCTTGGAACAAGGAATAGTCTGGAATAAAATCCTTGGCCTTGTTCTGAAAAAGGAACCTTTTCTATAGCTTTCATTTGCATTAAGTTGGAGATTTGTTTCAAAGCCTCTGCCCTTTGATTTGGTGGCAGGTCTGGCATGCCTTTTGTTTTTGGCAATGTGTGAAAATGGAACCTGTATCCTTCGTCTATTATTTGCAGTGTCCATTTGTCTCTTGTAATACTGTGCCAATTTTCTGAGAATAAAGAAAGCTTTCCGCCCAAAGGTGCTTCTAATTGAGCCCTGGTTGGCGGAGTCAAAGCAAAGTCATTGAGTCTGTCCTTGTGCAGCAGTTGTAGGTCCTGCAATACCTCTCTGGTTGGGAGGCTGCCATTGACGTCCTCTGTAGGAGCCTCTAGCTTGCCCTCCACCTCTCGCACGCCTGTTCTTGCCTCTCTGAAATCTTTCTGTGTCCGGAAAGGACCAATTCTTGGTAGGCCAATTTCTGCTGAATCTTGGTGGTTGGACTTGTAGGAAATCTTTGACTGTTTGTACAGATTTTGCCTTTTCCTCAAATTTCTTTAAGACCTCCTGGGCAGTGGAGCCAAATAACTTTTGCTTTTCCAGTGGAGCATCCAGAAGCTTAGCTTTAACATGGTCTGGCAGAGATTGTTCCTTCAGCCAAGCATGCCTACGTATGACTGCAGCTGTCATAGCTGACCTACATGAAGCTTCCAATGCATCATAACCACACTGCAAGAAATGGTTGCTAACCTGCTGGGAGTTATGTACCAGATCCTGAAGTGATTTGCGATCTAGGGGTTCAGGTGAAGACAGTTTCTTATGCAATTCATCTAACAAATACTCTTGGTACTGTATCATATGAAATTGACAATTTAATGCCCTCATAGAAAGAGTAGCAGAAGTATACACTTTTTTACCCCATCTCTCTAAAGCCCTGGACTCCCTTTCAGAGGGGAGTGGATTTTTAGTTGTGGCAGCTGCAACCCCTTTTGGGCCCTGGGAAATAGTTTTTGGATCAGCAGAGTGGGCCTTGTAAAGAAAATGATGCGAGTCCGGGACCCTGTAGTACCTATCGGGTTTGACAGGGGCTGGAGGGAAGTGTGTCAGGGGTTATGCTAGACTCAGAGTAAACATCATCAATGACATTCAAAACAGGAGGAATAGCCAAAGGTCTATGCTGAGGTAAATGCAGAAAAGTTCTTAATCTTTTCCTGGAATCAGAGAATTCCTGGCCCTGCCATTTGAAATGCTCTCTCATAGTGTGAAGGGTCTCCCCAAAGGATAGTTCTTCAGGAGGGGAGGCCGAGGGGATAGATTCCTCTGCATCAGAGTCCTCGTAGGCTGAAAAAGCCTCCTCCTGGTAGTCCGAGAGAGCAGAGCCATCAGACGCCTCCTCTGAGGAGTGGGGATCAGAGGGCTCAACCCTGGGCCTTTTGTCTAGAGGAGGTTGAGAGCCCCTAATTAAGGAAATAAGGTCCTCTGCTAAGGTTAGAATCTGTGAACTTGTAGTGGGTCCCTGAGGAATAACCCTGGGAGGCATAGCTTTTGTGTGTTTAGCAGCTTTAGCCCTGGTGAATGCCTTTATGGACATGGATGCAGGAGGCCTGGCTGCACCACATGCTAGTGTAGTTTTGTCTAGAGGAATGGTGTCGGAAGCTTTCAAGACACCAGTTTCTGAAGGAAATTCAATAACCGACTCAGCAGGGGCCTCCGGGGCCGAGGTAGTCGGTTGAGCGGTTTTGGGGGTCGGAAGTACCAAGGACTCTGTTTCAGCCGAGACCGAGACACTTGCGGTAGGCCTGGCCGTGGTTTCAGCCGAAACCGCGGCCCGCTTGTGTCGGTCCTTGTCCTTCTGTTTCTTTGTTAAATGTGAAGTCGGAGTCTCCGACGGCATATTGTACGAAAAACTAGCCCTAAAAAATTCCTCTGCAAACTCCGCCCGACGTCTAAGAGTGCGTCGGTTGAAGGAAGCACATGCTGAACAGGCCGAGACGTCGTGGTCTGGGCCTAGGCAGGGGAGGCAGTAAGAGTGGAAATCCTTATGAGGTATTTGTTTCCCACAAGTTAAGTAATTATTTACTTTATCTGACATCGGCTGAGGCAAGAAAGAGTCCCCAAAGGGGTACTTAGCTTTTGAAGTCTTCGGTAGCTGAATTACAGGAGCTGGCCGACCGGCACTTGCGAACTGCTTCTGCTTCGGGCACCACACGGCAAGAAAGACGGAGGAAAATGGCGTCGGCTGATGCTTTTACACCCCAGGCACTCTGACGTCGGGGAAAGGGCGACATCAGCCGATGCCGGACCCAGACTTTGGAATCCGGCCGACCGAAGGGCTGCCTGAGGCAGGACAACCCATATGTGATGACTGCAGATGCATCCTTGAAGGACATCATGCCTGCTCAAATGATCCACCAAGGAGTTTAGCCTCCCTGGAAGATAGTGGGCTATTAGATGTAAGCTCATGGATGCTGCTATTGACCATAGTCTCATGCTTTGTCTACACAAGGGGTAAGAGTGAGTCCCCCCCTTGCTTGCTGATGTACCACATGACTGTGGTATTGTCTGTCCTGATTAGCAGAGTCCCAGGGTAGAGTAGATCCTTGAAAGCCAGCAAGGCCTGCTGCACTGCCATCAATTCTTTTAAGTTTATGTGCAGATGAATCTGCTGGGTGCTCCGTATGCCCCCCTGCCCTCCAGATGAGCCCCCATGCAACATGGAGAGCCACATCTCCTCTTGAGACTGCTACCCTCCTCAATAGACATTTCATTGAAACTATCCAAAAACTCACTCCCTCCAACTCTAAGTTTACTGCCATCCACTATCCCTCCTACCAACTTAATAACCTCTTCTCCTTTCAAGCTGTTTCCACTTCCTATATCAAAACTCTTCTTCTGAAACAAACCCTGCTCTCCCTCTACTGACATTCCCCTCTAGCTTCCTCCAACTAGCAGTCGTGTCTATAGCATATCCTATATCTATATATCTATTCTCATCAACAGGTCAATCCAAGAAGCCACTGTACCTCTCATTTGGAAATCCTTTTTCACAATTCCACTCCATAAAGGTGGAAACTCATCAGATCCATCTAACTTCCGACCCACCGCCATCCTGTCCCCTTCTCTAAAATACTTGAGAAATGCTTTCATTCACAACTTCTCATCTATCTCCTCCAGCATCGCCCTAACCATAGCACAACTACTGCTCTCCTATCATTTAACTCATACTATTTCTGAAGCCCGTGACAACAAACTCATATCCTGTCTCTTCCTTGATCTATCCAAAGCTTTTGGTACAGTATCTCACCCACTGCTGCTAACTAAACTGGCTAATCTCAACCTTGCAACTACCTCTCTATCCTGGTTCTCCAGCTCTCTTTCTCACAGGCAGCAATCAGTAAAATGGCTGTCTTCCTGCTCTCCTTATATTCCACTCCCATTTGGTGTCTCCACAGGGCTCCATCTTGGGTCCCCTCCTATTTAATGTATTTATTAACGAACTACATAAATCATGTCTACAAGCCTCCCTCATCCAATACGCTGACGACTCCACTCTTATCTCCACCTCTAGCAATGTCCCTGAACTTCTCACACTAACCCAAGATATCTTTGCATCTACTGAAAAATGGCTGACAACTTACTCATTCTTAATCCTAAAAAGACTAAGCTCTTGCTCCTTCTCCCCAGTCCCTCTCTCACCACAAGTCCACTTTTACCATTACATTCTCCAACAACGCTATCATAAAACCTGACCCCCAAACAAAGCTCCTGGGAGTCATCACTGATGATGAACTTAAGTTTAAGCCTCACATACTTCACTGTATCAAAAAAACCCACCAGAAACTAGAATTACTATATCGCAATAAAAAGTTCCTTAATGTAAATGCTAGACTCTCCCTGGCTCAAGCCTTCCTCCTTCCCTCCCTTTTTTATGCAGCCCCTATTCTAACATCCAGTCTACTACTATGCTCAAACTACAAAAGACATACCACAAGATAGCTCGATTTGTTACAGACTCTCCTTACATGTCTCACCACTGCCTAGCCCTAAATGCCCTTCAATGGCTTGAACTCCCCCAAAAACTCCTACTACTACAATTCCAAATATTACACACTATTATATACAAACCATCTTCTTGCCCTACTCTATTCACCCCTGATATCTTACTACTCCTCTTCCAGGACCCTATGCAGCTCTAACCAGCAACTTTTAGATCCTTACCATCCAAAAAGAAATGTTGGGAAACTTCTCTATAAATGCTCTGTTGTCCAAGCCTGAAACAAACTCCCTATACACATACGCTCCATTTCCCACTCTCTATACTTTAAAAAAGAACTTAAACAGTATCTTCTTAGCACTAAGACTTGTCCCTGCCATGACCCAACCTAGGTTAATAACCACTCCTATTTCTACTATATGTTAAAATGTTCCAAATGATTTCTACCTGACTTTGGATAGTTTGTTTAATAGATTAGGCACTTTGCATTCAGTGTTAAATTTTAAGCTTACTTTGCTCTCTTTTGTATACTCTACCCTCTACTACACTGAAGTACAAATCTTTTAATTGTACAGTAATTTTTAATTAATATTCTTGTTTGAGATTCATGTTTATTGCATTATTTTTTTGTAACCTGGAGCTTTTCTCCTCGGGTCTCCACTGAAAATGGCCTATTAGCCCAGTTGGACTAACCCGGTTAACAAATGTCAATAAAATAAAATAAATAAAAATAAATCTGAGGCGTCTGTGGTGAGAGTCTGGCTGGCAGGCGGTGAGCGGAAAGGCAGACTCTTGTTCTGACAACAGGTTGTCGCCTACCAGAGGAACTCCATTTGTAGACAGGGAATCAGGGGAAGAATCAAGTCTTATTTCTGTGTGTTGACACCAAAGGTTCTTGAGGTACCATTGAAGTTTTTTCATATGCAGCCTTGCATATGGGATCATCAACATACATGAAGCCATGAACCCCAGTGCTTGCAGGAATTGCCTTGCAGAGAACTGGGTCACGCTTGCCAAGTTCATGAAGTAAGCAAAAAGATCTTCTTGCTTCTGTTGAGGGAGGAATACCATCTGGGTGGCTGTATTCAGACTCGTCCCAGGAAAACAATCTCCCTTGAAGGAACCAACTTTGACTTATTTTCGTTGAGTGTGTAACCCAAAGAGGTGAGTGTGTTCTTCACGAAATCTGGGAAGTTTGCTTGAATGCGACAGTCGTCCAAGGTAAGGATAAATATGAATGTTTCTCTGCCTGTAAAAAGCAATGGCTGGAGCCAGGCACTTCGTAAAAACTCTGGGAGCAGTAGATAAGCCAAAGGACAATGCAGAGAATTGAAAATGTTGCTTCCCAGCCCTGAAGCGAAGGAACTGCCTGCAACTTTCCCTTACTGGGATGTGCAGATAAGCCTCCTTGAGAACCAAAGTTACCAGCCATGAATCCTTGCCCAGCATTGGCAGTAATTGTTGAAAGGTGAGCATTTTGAATTTGGTAATCACAAGAAAAGTGTTTAGAATGGACAGATCCAGAATAGGGTGCCAGGTGCCCCCTTTCTTGGGAACCAGAAAAAGTCTTGAATAAAAACCTAGGCCTGCTTGAGTTGCAGGAACTGGCTCTATGGCCCCCATAGTCAGTAGAGAAGAAATTTGAGCTTCTACCTCGCCTTGAGAGTTTTGGGTATGTCTGGGTACCCTTGTAAAACAGGGAAGGTGTGAAAGTAAAACTTGTAACCTTGGTTTACTATAAAGAGCACCCAAATTTGTCTGCGATGGTAGACCATACCTCTGGGAACCTGGCTAACCCCCCCCCAAAGGAAATCCAGGGTCCGCAGAGGTAGGCACAAGAAGGCCGGAGTCATTAAGAATGCTTGCTTTGGGAAGCTGGCTTAGAACTCCCTGATTTAGCAAAAGAATGCCATTGTTTAGCCTTTTGAGGGTCAGAAGTCTGCCCTCTGGAAGATCTGAAACCCCTAGGCCTAGAGCGACCCTGCTTGCCAGGATCAGGGAAAGACCAATTCTTGGAAGGGTAATGCCTACTAAACAGAGGAGGCTGAACCTGAAGGAAATCTTTTACAGCTTGCATAGATTTTGCCTTATCCTCCAACTTTTTCAGTACCTCCACAGCCTTATTACCAAAAAGATTGTCCTTGTGCAAAGGAACATCCAGCAATTTAGACTTAACTGGTTCAGAATGAGGCTGCTCCCTGAGTCAAGCATGCCTTCTAATTACGGAACCAGTGGCTGCTGCTCTGCAGGAAGCCTCCGTGTCAAAACCACAATGAAGTGAATGCTTATTAACTAAAGTGACAGAATTCAGTAAGTCTTGTAAATCTTTGTTTTCCGTCATGGAAGGAATATCTCCAAGTTTAGCCTTAATAGCCTCCAACATATACTGCTGATACTTAAGCATGTGAAAAAGACAATTCACGGATCTAATGGCAAGAGTTGCAGAAGTACAGACTTTTTTACCCCACCTGTCCAAGGCCCTAGATTCCTCATCAGAAGGCACAGGGTTTCTAGAAATAGTAGCCTTAACACCCTTAGGGTCTTGAGAAATAATTTCTGGATCAGCAGTAGGGTTTCTGAAAAGGAATTGATGAGATTCAGGAACCCTGTAATATCTATCCGGTTTTCTGGGGGCAGGAGGAACAGAATTAGGAGTTAAAGAATTTTCCATGAAAACATCATCCGCAACTTCCAAAACTGGAGGTATAGCCAGTGGCTTATGCTGGGGCAAATCTAAAAATTCCCCGATTCTTTTCTTAGACTGTGGAAAATCCTGACATTCACATTTAAAATGCTCCCTAAGAGTATTCAAAGTATCCCCAAAGGAAAAATCTTCTGGACAGGAGGCAGAAGGGATAGAGTCCTCAGCATCAGAATCCTCACAGGCAGAGAAAAGCTGAGAATTTCCTTCTTCATCAGCAGACATACTGGAAATCTCAGAATCTGAGACAGGCAAAACATCAGGGGATAATTCCCTAGCCCTCTTTGAAGGGGGGGGGTTGAGAGCCCCTAATTAGGGAAAGAAGATCACCAGCCATCTTTATCAATTGGGACTGAGGTACAGGAGGGGAGGCCGACGCCCGTTTGTGAGTAGGTTTGCAGCTGGAAGGTTTACTAGTAATCTGGAGGGACTCGGGAGGCCTAGCAACTGCAGAAGTCTGAGCTAAGGTAGTCGGTCTGGTTCTGGTCTCATGTTGAAAAGAAGAGGTGTCAGAAGCCGGTGACTGCAAAGTGGCACCGGCTTCTGACGGTGCCTGCAAAGCAGCTCTGGACCCATCTAAGGTGGCGACAGGCGGAGTGTCTGAAGACAAAATAGCAGCCTGCGGCATGGAGGACTCCGTAAAGGTCTCGGCATAGGCTTGCAGCTGAAAATCTGCGGACTGCAGGGGCTGCGAAAGCGCCTCACTGACTACTGCTGTGCTGACAACCAATTTCACCGGTGCGTCGTCAGTAGATTTAACCCTAGGCCTGTCGCGGTCCTTGTCTTTGTGTTTCCTAGGAAGATCCAAAGTCGGGAGACCAGAAGATGCCATACCGACGAACTTAGGCCAGACTCCGAAATGCTTACACAAAATCTTAGCTCTACGGCATATGGTACACGGGTTAAAGGAAGCAGAGAGATCGCAGTTATGGACGTCATGCTCAAGGCCCAAACAAGTTATACAATAAGAATGGAAATCACGGTGCGGAATCTGTTTTCCACAGGCAAGACAGTTATTAACTTTATCTGACATTCGTTAAAGTAAGAAAAGAGGATCCCCAACGGGGTACTTATCTGAAGGCGTCTTCAACTTGGTAGTCAGAAAATGAAACTAAGGTAAACGGCCGACCGGCACTAGTGCGAACTGCATCTGCTTCGGGCTCCGTGGCAAGAAAGACTGAGGAAATGGTGTCTGCTGCCTCCCTTTATAGCTGACGTACTGCCTTCAGTTGTACAACTGGCGTCAGCCGACGTCATATACCAAGGACTCTGGTATTCAGGCTGACTGAGGGCTACCGGGAGCTGGATAACCCATATGTGAGGACTGCAACAGTGAAACACGAAGATCATCGGTGGTCGCGAAAGAAGACCTTGGTTTGTTTTGAGAATCTTTAGTGCGAAGGCCTTCCTCTGAAGCTGGTGCCTGCTCAGCGGCTCCAGACCCTTCCAAGGTAGAGATGACCGCACGATCCTTAGTCAAAGAAGAGTTTTGCTGTATACTGGACTCAGAAAGGGTCTTGGTAGTGGCCTACGAATCCACAGAAATGGGCATCAGGGACTGCAAAAGTGGCTCACTGAGGACCGGAGAACTGAAGACTAGCTTAACGGAAGCTTCGTCGGTAGGTTTGGACCTGTGCGGTCTTCTGTCTTTATCTTTACGTTTTTTTGGAAGATCTGCTGTCAGATGGCTTACCGAAGCCATATCAGAATTCGAGGACTGTAAGCAAAAATATCTAGTTACAATAAGGGCCTGACGACAGATAGTTCTGGCATTGAACAAAGCACAGAAGTGACAACGGAGGACATTGTGGTCTGGGCCTAAACAAGTGACGCAGTAAAAATAAAAGCCTTGGTGTGGTATTTGCTTTCCACAGGAGAGAGAATTAACTTTTTCTGACATCTGTTAGTGCAAGAAAAAAGGATCCCCAACGGGGTACTTGTCTTAAAGACTTCAACTTCAATTCGGAAGACGAAACTCAGGTAGCGGCCAACTGGCACTTGTGCCAACTGCGTCTGCTTCAGGCTCCATGGCAAGAAAGACTGATGTAATGGCGTTGGCTGCTTTACTTTATACTACTGACACAGAAATACTAAGCTTCTGGTATTCGGGCTGGCCGAGGGCTACCCTGGCAAGGATAACCCAAATGTGATGACTGCAGCAGTGAAACACGAAAAACATCTGGGGGTCCCTCGGTGTCCCTTTTCACTTCCTTGCCAATTTTTTTCTTGCGGCTGCCCTATTTAGTCTTTGCCTCCTTACCCTCTCTCTGGTGATGGCAGTAGGGTCAACTCTTAAACGGGTAGTTAAATTTTTGGGATCTGAAATGAAGCAACTGTAACAGACTGGGCTTTTGCTTTTCCTCCAGTTTGTACAACACTTCATGGGGGCAGCGGGTTCCAAATAGCAAATTCTTACCTATGGAAACATTAAGTAGTTTCTTCTCAGACAACCACTGCCAGGGGCTATATTCGTCAACCAGGCAGACTTTCCATTTACTGACTCTTTGGCAGCAGAAGTGGATCATGCAGCTACAACACAACCTCATTTAATGACATGCGTACTCACCTGTATAACCGTTTAGTCTGATTCCAAAAGTTTTGCTTTCACAGTACTGTCACAGACTTCCCTTGCTTTACCCTTCAGTTGGTTAATGAGCTTAGTCTGATAGCATACTATATGAGTTTGATAATTCAGAGCTCGGATGGCTAAAGTTGCTGCTGAATAAACTTTCTTCTTAAAGCAGTCCAAGATTCTGCTCTTCTAATCATTGGAAGTATATCATGGGTTGGAACCAGCCTAGACAATTTCTCAGTACCTATGGACACACTGTTAGGTATGCAATGTAGATTGTATGGAAATATATAAAGAAATCCTAAACCCTGTAGATATCTGCCTTCCTAACTGTAGTGGAGGGAGTCTGGTTCTAGGAGTGCCAGTAGAAAAGCATCCTGTAAAGCCTTACGCTTGAGAAATTAATGGCTTAGAGTTATCTAAAACCAAAATGTCAATGCATCTTTTCTGGTTGTCTAATGCCTCCTTAGCCCCTCATTTAAAGTTATCCTTTATTTTAGGCACAGTCTAAATGAAACATCTTCTAGGGATGATGAGGAGGAAAGCATGTCCTAGACATCAGCAACATAACCAAGAGGTGAAGACATTTTGAAAAGTTATGTCAGCTACTCCTGTAATATGTCAGACAGCTTCCACTCCTCTGATGGAAAGGGTTCCCCTTCTCTTCTGATGTGGGATGCTTGACACCAAAAGCTGGTTTGTCTCGGCTGCAAGCTTCGAATAAAAGGTCACAAAGTCCTAAGCTAGCAAGAACAAATCCTTGGAGGGAGTGTGGGGGAGGGTCAGTAGAATGCAAAGATTCTCCCTGCTACTTGCAGATAAATGTACAGAGCATGGCAAGGTGGATGACTAAGGTTTGGATGTCTGGTTCTTTGATTTTGAAGGAATGGCCATCTCATCTCAAAGGCCTGAATATGAAGATAGGCAATCTGGACTTCCGCCTAATGACTATGGGGACTTCCTTGTGCACAAGGACTAAGGTGGTATCCTCGCATTTGGTACTGCAGTTCAAGAGTCAGGCTAAGTTGCCAATGGTAAGAACCAAAACCAGCTGTCAACTCAGAAATTTTAGGTCAGAAAAGCAAGCTGGGCTCAAGAAGGGATGATGGCCTTGAGAGGGCATCACCAGAATCCTCAGTTGCAGCACACACACTGCTGTCAGGTGGTGTGCCAGCATCCCTCCATACCCACTACTCTCAAGCCCAGGGACCAAAATTACATCTTTCTCTCAGGACCCTTTTCTATCTCTTCTTTTTGGGCAGGATGCACAAGATGGGTTCCTGAAGATATGGTGGCCTGACAGTACAAGGTCTCCAAACCCCCCCCCCCAAAAAAAAACAGAAATAGAAATACATTTGCAAGTGGTGACTCCATGAATAGAGAATGCACACTTGTGTAGCAGGACAAAATCAGGACAAAAGTGAGGTGTCACTCAAGAACTAAGAATGCAAAAATTACAAGGGCCTTTAGGATCCCTAAATCAGACAAATATGATTACAGTATGGTGGTAAGTCCATGTTGGTGTAAATGACCTGGCATGCAAAACCCTGAGGGATATGAAGAGACATGACTGAGCTCTCTGTGCATGTCACAAATTCAGAAGTATGTACTTTGAATGGAATCCTTCCATCACCAACATGGATGTACATTAGTTTTATCAACTGGCTAAACACCACGTGTCATTTTAGAGAGATCCAGTACGAATCAGCAAATGATAAGATGCTTAACTATCACATATGTTTCACAAAAGACTGTCACCATCTCTCATTTCAAGACTTTCCCATACTAGTGAAAGTTTTTGCTGCCCCCGCTGTGCCTATTTTAGACAAAGTCCAATAAATGGGTCTCTGCTATTCAGTACCTACTTTTCCAATCAACAATAATCAAATTATGACCTCTGGTTAAAGTTATTAAATGGATTTAAACTAGCAGCCTTCGGCAAGTTTTCCTCTGACATACGTGCACTACAACAGGAGACTACTTATCAATAGCGGATGAACTAAAAATAGGGTCAAGATCAACACTGTAGCATATGGTAAGCACCCCCTACCCTAGCTCCTACTTACAGCATATATAACAGCACACTTCAAAACAAAAGTGTTGTGCAAGACATGGATATATGGGTGGCAGCTCCCTTATGTTTCATTATTACATTGCAAGGGTTGTTAGGAAATCACTCCACCTTACACAGCTCATGGCTAAAGGAATATAGTACAGTTGTATACACTTACCATAAATGTAGATGTTAAGAGTGTATTCACTGTTGCAGTCATCACACTTGGGTTATCCTGCCCGGGGTTGCCCTCAGTCGGCCCGAATACCAGAGGCTTAGTATTTCTGCGCTGGTTACTGTCGCTCCTAGGACTGACATCAGGTCATCAGTGGTAGAAAATCAGGCAGCCGATGCCATTACATCAGTTTTTCTTGCCCCAACTGTCAGGAGCCTCCAAATAGGGAGCTAGGTTATGGAGGAAGACCACAACCAGTAGAAAGTAAATACCAAAAATTCAATGGAAGGAGAGAGGGAGAGAGAGAAGAGGGTTGGAGAATAGGAAACCAGGACTGCAACAGTGAATACACTCTAACATCTACATTTATGGTAAGTGTACACAACTGTACTATGTTCTTCATGTTTCACTGTTGCAGTCATCACACTTGGGTTGATTCCCAAAGCTGAAGAAAAGGGTGGAGGCAGTCAAGAAGACTGGGGGCTGGCTAGGATGCTCTGCAAGACTGAGGTGGCAAAGCCTGCCCTGGATTTGGAGACAACAGGCAGGTGGTAATGCTTGGTGAAAGTATGAACAGAAGTCCATGTTGCAGCCTCCAGGATGTCCCTGGTGGGTATCCCTCTGAGAAAAGCTGAAGTGGAGGTTGCCCTGATGGAATGCGTCTGGACCCCCTTTGGGGGCAGTTCCGTGTGCTGTTTGTAGCAGAAATTGATGCAGTGTGCTATCCATTTGGAGGTTTGGATATGGCCTTGCCTTCTGCCCCAGCTGTGAAGCAATTGGTCAGTTCTTCTGAAAGATTTAGTCCTATCCAGATGCGCTCTGAGCTGTCTGTGCACACCTAGAGAGTGCAGAATCCTTTCCCCCTTGTTTTGTCGGTCATGAAAAAAGGTGGGCAAATGAATGGATTGGTTGAGAGCCACATCGGACACCACTATAGGCATGATGCGTTAGTCCTGAGGAAGACCCTGTCAGCATGGAAAATGATGAAGGGCTCTACAGCCATGAGTGCTTGTAGCTCTGAAACTCTTCTAGCTGAAGTGATGGCCAAAGTAAGGCTGTTTTCCAATAGAGGAATTTTAACTCTGCTGAAGCTGCAGATTCAAAAAGGGGTAGGGTGAGCTTTTCCAACACAAAGTTAAGGTCCCAAGCTGGGGTAGGAGCTGTTCTGGGTGGCCTTAAGTTGTTAGCCCCTCTTAGGAACTGTGATGAGAGGGGTGTGAGAAGAGAGGTGGCTCTGTGCTGTAATGAACAGAGATGGCAGAAGCATGAATTTTAATAGTAGAGAAGGACAGACCCCTGTGTAGTAGGTCTGCTAGGTAATCCAGGATGAGAGGTAGGGAGGGCTGTGCTGTTTCGGCTCCCTTGGCCTGGATCCAGGTGCAAAACCTTTCCCACTTGTTAGCATAGGATTTTCTAGTGCTGGGGCATCTGGCCTCACATATAACATCTAGGACATGTTTGCTCAGGCTGGCAGCTTGAGGAGAGGTCAAGGAATAAGCCAGGCTGCCAGGTTCAGGGTCTGTAATTGTGGATGCATGAATTCTCCATTCTTCTGGGTCAGGAGTGTTGGGACCTGAAGTAGGTGCCTTGGTGGCAGGGGTTACAGGCTGCGTAGCAGTGGATACCAGTGCTGGTGTGGCCAGTCTGGGGCAATCAAGATTGCCCTTGGTTTTTCCTCCCTTATTTTGAGTAGTACCCTCGAGATGAGTGGTAGAGGGGGAAATGCACAGATCAAGAGGTTTACCCATTGGAAGGATAGAGCATCCACTTTCCATGCCTTGCTGTGAGGTTCTCTGGTGCAGAATTTGCTGAGCTGATGACTGGAGTGGAAGGCAGAGGTCCACCTTCGGGGTGCCCCACTTCTGGGTTACAAGGTTGAAAGTTCTGTGGTCTAGCTGCCACTCGTGTGGGTCTAGCAGGTTTCTGCTTAAGTTGTCTGCCAGAGAGTTTAGGGAGCCTAGCAGAAATTGTGCTAGCAGGTGTATTTGCATGGCTGAGGCCACGTGCCAAAAGGGCACAGCGAGCTTGAAGAGAGGATAAGAGTGAGTCCCCTCCCTGCTTGTTGATATACATCACTGTGGTGTTGTCTATTTTGTTTCCTGAAGGCCCTGGGGAGAGTAGGGGTCTGAAGGCTGTCAGGGGATGCTGAACAGCTAGCATTTATTTTTGGTTGATGTGCAGATGTATTTGACTTGGGCTCCAATGGCCCTGAATGTATGTGCTGTCCAGGTGTGCACCCCAGGCACAGTCTGATGAGTCTGTGGTGAGGGTCTGGGCGGCGTGAGATTGTGAGAAGGGAAGTCCCTCGTTGTGGTTGCATGCTGCTGCCCACCAAAGAAAAGCTTTCCTTAGACAGGGTATCATAGGTATGATAGTTTCCAGGTCTTGAGAGTGTTGACACCAAAGGCTTTTTAGGTACCATTGTAGTTTCCTCATATGCAGTCTGGCATATGGAATGAGTAGAATGCAGGAGGCCATGAACCCTAGAGCTTGCAGGATTTTCCTTTTGGATAACTGGGTTCTGGTGGCTAGTTGAGAGAAGTAGCTTGTCAAGCAGACTTGTTTTTCTGGAGTAAGGAATGCCATCTGGGATGCTGTGTCCAGGCTTGCTACCAGGAATACAATTTTTTATGTGGGGACTAGTTTTGATTTCTTTTTGTTTTATAATATACCCCAAGGAGGTCAGTAGGTCCTTTAAAAGGTCAGGTGCTGTAACAGCTTTTCCTGTCTGCCTGAATCAGGCAATTGTCTAAGTAGGGGTAAATTTGAATATTTCTTTGTCTGCAAAAAAGCAATGGTTGGAGCCAGGCATTTTGTGAAAACTCTGGTAGCAGTGGATAAGCCAAAGGGAAGCGCAGAGAACTGAAAGTGAATAGATCCTGCCCTGAAACGTAGATATTTCCTGCATGATTCCCTGACTGGGATGTGCAGGTAGGCCTCTTTTAGGTCTAGGGTGGCTAACAAAGCATCCTTGGAAAGCATAGGAAGAAGCTGCTGGAGGGTGAGCAGCTTGAATTTTGGTATCACCAGAAAGGTATTTAGAATGGATAGGTCAAAGATTGGGCACCAGGTGCCCTCTTTTCTGGGTACCAGGAGTAGTCTGGAATAGAAACCTTGGCCTATTTGGCCTGCAGGAACATGCTATATTGCCCTCATGGAGAGGGGGGAAAGGACTTGCTTTCTGGCCTCTACCCACTGGTTTGGAGGAAGATCTGGGAACCCTTTTGGGGTTGGCAGTGTGTGGAAATAAAATTTGTATCCCTGGGACACTATATGCTGAGGACCCATCAGTCTTTGGTAATAGTGGCCCAGTTGTTTGCATGGAAGGAGAGTTTTCCTCCTAAGGGCAAAGGTGGGCAGAGGTAAGGGGTGAAGGTGTAAAGTCATTGTGAGTTCTTACCATAAGTGAGTGGCTTAGCACTCCCTGTTTTTGAAGAGGAGGAAATTCCACAGCTTTGATCTCTGCATTTCCTGGGACTGCTGTTTAGGTGGTCTGCTTCCCCTGGGTCCAGGCTGAGCTGGCCTGGAGGGGGCCGGAAAGGACCAGTGCTTGGAGGGGCAATTACTACTGAACCTCCGGGGCTGGACCTGTAAAAAGTCGGTCTGCACAGATTAAGCTTTTACTTCCATCTTTTTTAAGACCTCTTCTGCCTTGGTGCCAAACAAATTGTCTTTGTTCAATGGTGCGTCCAATAATTTTGATTTGGCATGGTCTGGCAAGGTCTGCTCCTTAAGCCAAGCATGCCTTCTAAGGACATAACCAGTGTCTGCTGCCCTGCAAGATGCTTCTAGGGCATCAAAGCCACATTGCAAGGTGTGCTTAGTAACTTGGCTTGCAGAATGCATAAGATCTTGTAATTCATTATTTTCTGCACAAGCAGAACAGGAAGACTTTTTTTTGTTTGAGGAGTTCCGTGGTATGCTGCTGCTATTTCAGTATGTGGAACTGACAATTTAGTGCTTTAATAGCAAGAGTTGCAGAGGTGTATAATTTTTTATCCCATCTGTCTAAAACTCGGGAATCCCTGTCTGAGGGAGTGGGATTCTTAGCTGAGGTTGCTTTAATTCCTTTAGGTCCTTGGGAGATGACCTCTATGTCAGCAGTAGGATTCTTGAAAAGGAATTTGAGAGAGTCAGGGACTCTGTAGTACCTGTCAGGTTTCCTGGGAGGAGGCGGAAGGGTGTCAGGAGTCGAACTGGATTCCATAAAAACATCACCTACAACATTCAGGACAGGAGGAATGGCTAAAGGTCTGTGCTGTGGTAAATCTAAGAATTCCCTGAGTCTCTTTTGACTGAGGATAGTCCTGACATTCTCATTGGAAATGCTCCCTTAAAGTACGTAGGGTTTCACCAAATGAAAAATCCTCAGGAGAAGAGGCAGAAAGAATGGATTCCTCTGCATCGGAATCCTCATAAGCAGAGAGGGGTTTCATGTCTTCATATTCAGAAACCTCTGAGTCATTGGACTCCTGTTCAGATAAAACTACTGGGGACAAGTCTCTTTTGGAAGGGGTAGCCTGGCTTACCCTAATAAGCACAATACGGTCTTCTGCCACTTTAACCATTTGAGAGTGAGGCACTTAAGCAGGTGCCTGAGCTTGGATTGGTTTTATAGGCGTAGTTCGTACCCTGGGCCTTAGAAACTCTGTAGTTTTAGAAAGACCTGAAAACGCAAAAGTGGTCGTCGGTTTGTGTCAAGTATCAATAGTGCGAAGAACTTCCTCTGAAGTCGGTGCCTGCTCAGCAGCTCCGGACCCATCCAAGGTAGAGGCATCTCGGTAGCAGCCTGCAAATCCACAGAAGCAGGCATCAGGGGCTGTGAAAGCATCTCACTGAGGACCAGATAACTGACGACTAGCTTAATGGAAGCGTCGTCGGCAGTTTTGGACCGGTGCGGTCTGCCTCTGTCTTTATCCTTACGTTTTTTCAGAAGATCGATAGTTGGATGGCTTACAGAAAGCCATATTGGAATACGAGGACTGAGAGCGAAAATATTTAGCTACAATAAGGGCCCAGGGCCCGACGACATATAGTTCTGGTGTTGAACAAAGCACAAAAGTGACAGTGAGGGACATCGTGGTCTGGGCCTAAACAGGTGATGCAGTAAGAATGGAAGTCTCAGTGTGATATTTGCTTTCCACAGTAGAGACAATTGTTAACTTTTTCTGACAATGACTAGAGCAAGAAAAAAGGATTCCCAACGGGGTACTTAACTTTAAAAGACTTCAACTTCAATTCGGAAACAAAAACTCAGGTAGTGGCCGACCGGCACTTGTGCAAAACTGCTTTTGCTTTGGGCTCCCCGGCAAGAAAGACTGATGTAATGGTGTCAGCTGCCTAATTTTATACCACTGATGACCTGACGTCAGTCCTGGAGCGACAGCAACTGACGCAGAAATACTAACCTTCTGGTATTCAGACTGACCGAGGGCCACCTCTGGCAGGATAACCCAAGTGTGATGACTGCAAAAGTGAAACACGAAGAACATCTTTCAGATACAAGTAAATCTTTACCTCCTTTCATTCCACACTGTTTACATCTGTCATTGAGTATGATGTCCCTGTTGGTATGTACCTACTTTAGCATACATAAATTGGAGAGATCCCAGAGGTTTGTATCTAAATATCAGGGGCTTAAAACACTAACTACTAGAAAAGACTGGAGGCTTTGCCCGTGTGCTAAGTTTTTGTACTCTGACTCCGTACAGGGTGACTTGTGCCTTCCTTATAGATCTATAAGGGATCCAGTTGTCCAATAACTCTCATACCTCAATAAATTAATCTAGCTAACACTAGGATCAGAGATCTAAATCTACTCCAACAAACAAATATGGCTGGGGGGTGGCACCCTAACCATACCCTGGAGCACGCTCCCTCTCCAAATTAAGCACTGTGACACTGTCTACCTTTACAAACAAAAGCTGGACAAATGAACAGTTATTCACAAATTCATCCTGGTACGAATGGCCTGGCCCTCCTTGAAAACACACAGGCAAGTCCTAGGGGTAGGTATTAGGAAAGTGGAAATAGACTTGAGGCTCAGATGCCTTTTAACTCTATCTCTGCATACGTGCCTGCTCAACAGATTCTCTACTTGTACCCAACTGGCCAGTTCATTCCACTGGGGCTGCAAGCCCATTTGCTCCTGCTTGGGCATTCCAACTGTCCACTACATTCCCCATGGCGAGAACTGGATAGTACGCTAGCTTGTTTTTCCTGCATAACTACCTACTCATGCTATGATAATTTACCTACCACCTCAAAAAGTGAAAAATCCTTACTGTTGCAGAAAAACATGCATCAAATCTTTGTGAAAATTTTAAGCAACATGATAAATACTACTTTAAATCTACATTCAATACTTACCTCATTAACATTAATCTTTGACTTTGCAGAGGACTCTAAGAAAGCACAGTTATTCCACTGTCTTGCCAAATTCTGTCCCTGCTCTTTTCCTACCACTCTTTCATCTTCCAAATCACATTTATTACCAACTAGTATCATTGGTACCTGAAAAAAAAAAAACAAAGCATTTGTTACACTACAAAGAACTACAACATTCACTGTGTCGTATATGTAGACTCTACTAACATGAAAATGGAGCACATGTAAAGTGAGTTGTTTCTGCACATTTTTAGCATTCTTTAAAATAAATGCGCAAACAAATCCAACCACAACTTGAAACAGGTAGGTAGTGGTGTAACTCTGTTGGATAAACAGACTCGGGGATGTTGAACATCCTTAAAATGCAATAGCATGTAGTTTGAAAGAGTGCAATTCCAAAACCCTCCAAAAAAGATATGCCTTTTTATGGACATCAATGAACAAACACCTTATGCCCAGAAATCAGAAGCTGCTTCTAGGAGGCGTTTGTGTTACCTGCAGGCACCACAGACAACAAAGAAATATATCACAATGGTAATCACAGAGCAATGTGGGTATAGAGCCCTGACATGAGGTAAAGAAAAAATTTACTTAAGAATGTGCCAGTCATTATCTCCAAATTTGTTTAACCATGCAAAAAAAGGTAACGGACATCAAATATTAGTGGGAAAGTTGGAGCCTGCTCTCTGATATATAGAGAGCAGCTGACTCTTATCCAAACCAATCTATTAAACTGACTGGAAGACATGAGGGCATCAAGACCAGATAGCAAACAGAATTACTGGCTTTTCAAAACTTGAAAACAGAAAAAAAAAAAGGATACACACCAAGTGCATTGATTTAAAAGAGGTACAAACAAGCTGCTCTCTGGCTTCATCTCTCTCATTATGTGTATATGTATATATTTGTACATATACATGTTTTATATATATATATATATATATATATATATATATATGTATGTATGTATGTGTGTGTATACACACACACACACACACACACACACACACACACACACACACACACACACACACACACACACACACACACACACACACACAAAACGAGAGCAAAGAAGCAAAAAAAAAAAGGGCTTGCTATTAGGACCATAAGGAGGATAAGAAAGCATTCAAAAGAAACTGGCAACAAAGCTTTGAGTAACCCGGATGTTAGTATTTAACTATCCCAGTACCTTCATTAAAGCAAGAAACTATCCCAGTACCTTTATTAAAGCAAGAAAAATGAACACCTATCTGCATGGAAAACACAAAGGGAAGAGGTAAGTCAGACAGATAAACACATCTGCACAAAGGTTAAAACAGCACAGCACACACTGCATGCAAATAACTGCAAAATGTTACAGGGAGTGTGGATGCAAATAAAGGAGAGCAAATATGCAAATTACACCAGCAAAAATGGGAGAAAGATTTAGAAATTCATAAAGCAGGCATGCAGTACTAAAGCAATCACCTACTCTAAATGGCAGGGATTGCTGCTGTACAGCATGTTAAAATGTGAAAGCAGCAGCAAGTACAGTAAGGCAGCATGTGTCAGTGGCCCTTCTCAAAGTCATTTCCACAGACACTGTACATCATGGGCCTCTGTGACAACAATTACAACTGTCACAACAATCACAACAATCTGTACTGCCAGTGTCTAACATACGGGCTAACAAGACTGTGGACCACTTCTATGTGAATACAGATACTATATTTGAGCTTTTCGAACTGTGCCACCCATCCACAAATACAACGGGAGTACACAGACTACCATCCCAGTGGATATTAAGGTATGTGCAACTTTAACCATCCTAGCTACAAAAGAAAATGAAGTTGCGTAGATGACTTACCATAAATGTAGACGTTCGAGTAAATCAATATTGCAATACTGAATCTTGGGACTTCTTACCTTTAGAAGCAAGAGGCTGGTAGAGTCTTCCACCATCTCCAAGCCAGCAAACGTTCCTTGCCATCCAACATCAGGGCATCGGTGGTATAAAGATGCATCAGTCAGCACCATCTTCAAGTCTTTCTTGTTTGAAGTGCCAGAGTCTGATGATAACTAACAGCCCTGAGCTAAGGGGTCATGGAGTTGGGGGGGGGGGGGGTGATGAGTAGGGAGGGTAGGATATCTATCCAACCCCAAGGCAGTAGGGAGGGAAAGGGCGCTGCAACATTGATCTATTTACATATCTATAATTACAGTAAATCATCAGCATGACTATAATATGCACACGGTAGCCGATGCTGCAGTTTTACGTCTTGGGAAGATTCCCAAAGCTTCTTTATTGGAGAGGTTGTAGACAATTCTGGTTTGGAGACAGCAGACTTTGCAGAATGGCAATCTCAAACTCTTCTCTAGTTCTGGATATGGCACCAAGATGGTAGTGTTTGGTGAAGGCGAAAGAGGAGCACTATGTGGCTGCTTCTAGGATGACCTGTGTAGGGATCCCTTTCTAAAATACTACGGTTTTGGCTTTTGATCTTGTTTAGTGAGCTCTGACTATCAGGGATCTGTATCCCATGCGGAGACAAATACAAAATACACTGAGCAATCCATTAGTGGTCCACTTCTCAACTCATCTTCCCTGTTTACTTTATGGAAAGGCCACCAACAGCTGTCAGATTTAAGAAATTTTGTCCATGTAAGTAGCTTGTTGAGTACATCACGAGTGAAGTGTTCTCTCTTCTTTATTCCATGTATTAGGAAAGAATACAGAGGGATGAATAAAAAGAAGTCACATACTCACCATAATGTTCCATCTGAATAGTTGTACTTCATTTGTCTTCAACCTGTGGGTTATGGATCCGTATCGGATCTGAGCCGGCAACTTTTGATAGCATCAGCGCCGAGCTCCAAACTCCTCCCCTTACCCATAATACACCTCCACTGCCTTCCATCCCCAGATCGAGTTTGCTGAACTTATACAGAGAACCCAACCTGATAGATATACTTGTGACCTATACTACAGCCAGTAGGCTGATTATGTGCCAAGGTCCGGGGGAAGGAGGGACGGTCGAAGACAAATGAAGTACAACTACTCAGATGGAACGTTACGGTGAGAACATAACTTCTTTATCTGAAGTAGTTTACTTCATTTGGTCTTCAACCTGTGGGACAGAGACCCCAGCTACTAAACTCCTGGAAGGTCCTCATGGAAGGATATTCCAGAGCACCGCGGAACCAAAGGATGCTCTCCTCCTGAAAGTCCAATTCAATTTGTAATGAGAAATAAATGTATGAGATGAGGAGCAAGTAGCTGCAGAACAAATATCATCAAAAGACACTCTAGACCACAAAGCCGGAGACATTGCCACGGACCAAGTGGAATGAGCTTTTACCGGACCTGGAGGAGACATGCCTCTATCCTTGTAGACCTGCAGGATGCATGAAGAAATCCCTCTAGCTATTGTGACCTTGGAGATTGTTTCCTTCTATAAACCCTTTTTGGGGAAACCTAACAACTGATCAGATTTACGGAAATGTTTTGTCCTGTGTAAATAGAATCATAAGTGTCTATGAACATTCAATATGTGGAGTTTGTACTCCATCTTATTCGTAAAATTAGGAAAAAACACAGGCAAACTGATCGTCTGATACTGACTGGTGATGTCACCTTAGGAAGAAAGGATGGATTGGTTCAAAGGGAAACCCTGTCTTTGTGAAAAATCATTTATGGAATTTTGATGGACAAGGCCTGTAATTCTGAAATCCTTCTTGGAGAGGTAATAGCCACCAGAAAAGCTTTTTCTAAGATAAAAATTTCAGATCTGCAGTTGCAGCAGGCTTGAAAGGAGGTGCGACCACAGCTCAAAGAACCATTGCAAGGTCCCACAGGGGAACAGGATCTTTGACCGGGAGGGGATAAGGAGGCAGAATTCTCGCCCACATGAAAATGAGAAATGGCAGCCAACTGAACTTTGACAGTAAAAGAACTAGCTCAGTGCTGGAAAATATCAGCTAGAAAATCAAGAATGGCAGAAATAGGAGCCGTGAAAGGATCTAAACTCCTTTGAGAGGCCCAGAAAGAAAAACGTTTCCACTTGCTACGATAAACCTTCCTGGTCGAAGACTTATGAGCAGCTACCAAAATAGATCTAACTGAAAAGGACAGTCCGGGAGTCCTAGCAATCACGGGAACTGGAGCAGCCAAGCCATGAGCTTCAGGTTGTCCAGACTCTGATGAGGTACCCCCAAAGGGTGTGAAATTAAATCCTGAATGGGATCTAGGATCCAAGGTGGAGCCAGAAGGCGAGACCAAAGGAAGGAAACCATACCTGGCGAGGCCAGAATGGGGCAATGAGGATCACTTTGCTCCCCAGTCAACGAGCTTTCTGCAGAAACCTCAGGATGAGAGGTACTGGCAGGCAAGTATAGAGAAGACCGGGAGGCCAAGCATGAACTATAGAGCATCTCTGGGGGACTCCCTCCAGCAGGGGGTTCAGAGTGAAAATCTTGCTGCACTTCACATTGGAAGGAGATGCGAAGAGATCGCAACAAGGTTAACCCCACTCGCTGAAGATCTATTCTGCTACTGACAGATTCAGTGACCACTTGTAAGGCATCAGAATGGTCCAACTTATAGCCTGTCCGCTACAATGTTGGACCGTCCCGGAATGTGCGTTGCGATGAGAAAGTGACCGGTGGAGATCACCCATTCCCACACTCTCATGGCCTCGCAACAAAGGGGGTAAGATCTGGTCCCTCCCGGTTTGTTGATATACCAGACCACTGACCTGTTTTCTGACTGAATTGCAATCGCCCCCAAAGGAAGAAAGGCATGAAGGGCCTGCAATGCTAGAAGGACCGCCCTCATCTCTAGGACATTTATATGCAAGCTGGTCTCTATGGGGGACCACAGGCCTTGGACTGTCCTGCCCGAACAATGCCCCCCACCAGAGTTGGGAGGCATCCGTGGTCATTGTGGTTTGGGTAGGGGCTGGAACAAAGGGTCGTCCCTCCAAAATGTCCAGAGAGCTCATCCACCATATGAGGGATGACGGACGCTCCCGACTGAGTTGAAAAGGATAAGTCAATGGCAGATCCAACAGGGACCATTGAACCGCCAGAGTCCACTGTAGAATCCTCATGTGTAACCGAGCACACAGAAGAGTTATGGTCGCTGCCATCGAGCCTAGGGCCCTCAACGCAGATTCCACCATTGGAAGATGAGAATGGTAGATCAGGGAGACATGCATCCTCAGGTTCTGAACTCTCTCCGAGGTCAGGAATATTTTGCATTGAAGAGTATCTATCCTGGCACCAATGTAGTCTATCACCTGTACAGGATCTAGGAGAGATTTGGATGTGCTGATTGTGATTCCCAAACACAGGGCAAGTGTCAGGAAATAATCCCTGGTTTGGGAAAATAGATGTCTGGTGGGAGCAGTGAAGAGCCAATCGTCCAGGAACGGATAGACTTGAATCCCCTGAAGCCTCAGGTGAGCCGCTACGACTGCCACTTTGATAAACACCCCGGGGGCTGTGGTGAGACCAAACGGTAGGGCTCGAAACCGGTAATGTTAGACTCCTAGCTGGAAGTGGAGGAACCTCCTGGAGCTTCTGTGCATTTTTATGTGATAGCAAGCATCCTGGAGGTCTAACGAGCACATCCAGTCATTCTCTTGCAGGTACAGCATGATGGACTGTAAACATGACCATCCGAAACTTCTCTTTGGCAACCAACAGGTTTGGGGTAGAGAGGTCCAGAATGGGCCTAAAGTCCCCCGTTTTCTTTGGCAGCCAAAAGAACCTGGAGTAGAAGCCCGATCTGGACTGATCGGGGGGGGGGGCTGTTTCAATGGCATGTTTTACTAGCAGCTTGAAATTTCCTGTGCTGCTGCCTCCCTTTAATTGTGTGGTACGTCCAGGAGGTGTCTGGGAGATATGGGGGAACCCACGAAGGGGATAGAGTATCCTCTAGATATGATTTGAAGCACCCAGTGGTCCGTTGTTATGACTCCCATGCCGCTGGATGCAAGGACAATCGTCCCCCGACTGCCTCCCTAGTAGAGCAGTCAAACAACCCCTCAGGGTTGCTGCCCGGGTCTGTCCGAGAAGGGTTCTAGAGACCCGAAGTTCCATGGACCCCCCCCCTGTCTCTGGGCCGGCGTCCATTCTGTCCCCCTCTGCCTCTGGGGGGGGGGGCCCAGAGTGTCCCGGGAATACTGAGACTTCCCAACGACATTGTCTTTTGCCCTCTCTGGTTCCGAGAAAAGGACCTTTGAGGGTTAGAGAAGTGGATCCCGATGGCAAACAGCGTCTTCCCGTCCTTCTCACTCTGGACTAATGTCTCCTTGACGGTCTTACCGAACAGTGTACAGCAGTCATAAGGGGCATTGGCAAACGATTCCTTGAAGGGTTCGGAAAATTGACATAACCTGAGCAAGGCGTTAAGCCTCATGGACATGCCGAACCCAGCTGCCCTAGCCACTCCTTCCGCAGCAAGGGAGCGGAGTCACATGGATGTGTTCGATACCGCTTTTAAAGTGGCCATCCTCACTGAGAACGAAGCCTTGTCCTCCTGCGACATGGACTTGGAGGGAGACTCCACCAGCTCCTTTACTAGGTTGCATTGGGAGTCCAATGACATGGGCCAAATAATTCAGTGCCCTGATCGAAAAGGTAGCGGAAGCGTACACCTGCTTCCCTAGGTGGTCTATCATGCATGACTCTGGGGGTCAGGAGGGTGGAGAGAGGAACTCTCCTGGGCAAGTTTCTTCTTAGTGGCTGCTGCTACCACCATGGCGTCCACGGGGAAGCCCTTACTCCAGGATGGCCTATCAATTAGGGGGCTTAGTATTTTATTAGGTCACTTTGGGATAGGCTCCATGGTGTCTGGTTCCTTCCATGCCAGCGAGGTGAACAAATCCACCAAAGAATCCACGGGAGGGGACACCCAGGAAGTAGACAGGCCCATGCCAAAAGCCTCCAGGAACACAGACTCATTAGAAGGTTTGGGGGCAGACCAACCTCCCCACTGGCGCAGGATCCCCATGATGTCTCCAAAGGAAATATCCTCGGGAGGTGACCTTGGGGAACCCTCTCCATTATCTAAACCCATGTCCTCAGCGAGGGACTCTGGGGGAGTCCAAGTGCCTCCTCTTGCAAGTATGCTTGCAAGGCACATCTCTGGTGGGGCTCTCCGGGGGGGTCACTTGAAAGCCATTTGTTCCTTGGGGGAACCATCTGGGGCTCTTCGAGCACGGGTTGTCTCTCTGGTAAGACAATGGGAACCGTAGACAGAGCCGAGGGGGTGCTCAGGGGGTCTCGATCCGACGGAGAGAAAGTACAGTTTTGTACCTACCATAAATGTAGATGTTGAAATGCTAATACAGCTGCAGTCATAACAGATAGGGTTCTCCTGCCGTCAGGCGGGTCCTCGGTCGGCCGAATTCCAAAGTCTAGGTCCGGCGTCGGTTGTCGTCGCTTCTTCCCTGACGTCAGTGCGACAGGGGTATAAAGGAACCAGCCGACGCCATTTTCTTCAGTTTTTCTTGCCCCAGATGTCAGGTGCCCCCAGAAGGAAGGCAATAATAAATTTGTGTGATAATGCAGTGCTATATAATCAAAATACAGTAGTTGCAAGCAAATACATCATAAATGAAAACCCCAATCAGGTTGTATGAGGATGTGTTAGCCTACAGGCCTGTCCCAAGAGGGGAAGGAGGGAGGAAACCTGGACTGCAGCTGTATTAGCACTCGAACATCTACATTTATGTTAGGTACAAAACTGTACTATGTTCATCGTGCATACAGCTGCAGTCATAACAGATGGGTAGAATCCCAAAGCTAAGAAAGGGGTGGTAGGCACTAGTTGGAACTAGGAGGAGCCAAAATGCCCTGCAAGACTGCAGTGGCAAAGCCTGCTCTAGATTTGGAGTATAATGGTAGGTTGTAGTGCTTGGAGAAGGTATGCACAGAACTCCAAGTGGCTGCTTCCAAAATATCCTTGGTAGGAACTCCTCTGAGGAAGGCTGCAGAGGTGGCTGTGGCCCTGGTGGAATGAGTTCTAATGCCTGTAGGAACAGTTTTGCCATGAAAGGAATAGCAAAAGCGTATGCAGTGGGCTATCCATTTTGAGATTGTCTGTTTGGAAATTGGCTTCCCTTGAGCTCCTACCGCATAGGCCACAAAGAGCTGTTCTGATTTTCTGAAAGGCTTTGTTCTGTCCAAATAATAACGCAGCTGTCTGTGGATGTCCAAGGAATGTAGTAATCTCTCCCCTTTGTTTTGAGGATTAGGATAAAAAGTAGGTAAATGTATGGCCTGATTTAAAGCTACCCTGGATACCACTTTAGGCATAAAGGACGGGTTGGTTCGTAAGGAAACTCTGTCCTGATGGAAGATGATAAAAGGTTGGACAGCCATGAGAGCCTGTAGTTCTGAAACTCTACGAGCTGCGGTGATAGCCAGAAGGAAAGCTGTTTTCCAGGACAAATATTGCAAATCTGATGAAGCAGGTGGCACAAAGGTCAAGGTCAGGTCAATTTTTCCAGAATGAAATTAAGATCCCAAGCAGGTATTGGTTGTTTCCTTGGAGGCCTTAAATTCTTAGCCCCTCTGAGGAACTGTCTTAAGAGAGGGTGAGAGAATAAATGTGGATCAGTGTTGTATTCTGCAGAAATGGCTGAGGCATGTATTTTGATGGAGGAGAAAAAGTCCGCTGCTTAGCAGTTCAGCCAAATATTGTAGTATCTGAGGTAAATTCAGTTTTCCAGGATCCTGGCCCTTTTTCTCTTTCCAGACACAAAAACGTTTCCATTTTGCGGAGTAAGCTTTTCTAGTTGATGGCCTTCTGGCCTCCAAAATGACATCCTGCACCTCCTTGGAGAGTAGGGCCTGTTGAGATGCTAAGGAATCTTCCATGTGGCTAGATTGAGTGTTTTTAGCTGTCTGTGAAGAGTTTTGAAACTGTGCTGAGTCAGAAGAGGCATTAGAGGCAGGGTCCATGGTGGGGAATGCGTCAGGCTCCTCAGGAGTGGGTACCAGTGTTGCCTTGGCCAGTCCAGAGCAATGAGAATCATCTTTGGTCTGTCTGCTTTGGTCTTTAATAGAACTTTGGGCAGCAGAGGAAGAGGAGGGAAGGCATAAACTGTCATTGATGTCCAAATGAAAGAAAGAGCGTCCACTCTCCAGGCCTTTGGATGGAAGATCCTTGAGCAGAATTTTGTCAATTGATGATTCTTGTGGGAGGCAAAGAGATCTATGTCTGGCCTTCCCCATTCTTGGATTATTTCTGTAAAAACTTTTGGATGCAATTTCCATTCGTGTGGATCTGTCATATTCCTGCTTGGGTTGTCTGCCAGCATGTTTTCCTTGCCTGGCAAGTACTGTGCTTGTAGTTCCATTTGTAAGTCCATGGCCATGTTCCAAAGTGACATGGCCAGTCTGCATAGGGGGTAAGAATGTATTCCTCCCTGTTTGTTTATGTACCACATAACTGTGGTGTTGTCCGTTCTTATCAATAATTGACCTGGTTGTAGAAGGTCCTTGAAAGCTATAATAGTATTTATTACTGCTAGCATTTCTTTTTGATTGATGTGAAGGTGCTTTTCTTTTTGGGACCATTTGCCCTGAATGCACCGATCTGTCATGTGCGCCCCCCAGGCGTAGTCCGTGGCGTCTGTTGTGATGACTTGATTTGCTTGAGGCTTGCTGAATGGAAGACCTGTGTTTGTTTGACATGCTTGAGCCCACCACAGAAATTCCCTTTGCAGACATGGAATTAGTGGTATTATTGTTTCCAGACTGCGGCTGTGTTGAGACCATATGTTTTTCAGGTACCATTGTAGTTTCCTCATATGCAGCTTTGCACATGGGATTAGTAAGATGCAATATGCCATGAATCCCAGAGCCTGCAGGATTTTCCTTGCAGTCAGCCTGGTGCAATTTGCTAGTGTTCTGAAGTATTGTATTAGTTGCCCCTGCTTCTCTGGCGTGAGGTAGGCCATCTGGGTGTTTGTGTCCAAATTGGCACCCAGGAAAATTATCTTCCGAGAGGGTATTAGCTTTGATTTCTTTTTGTTGACTGTGTATCCCAGAGATTTCAACAACATTATTACATAAGCCAGATGTTTCAGAAGAATGCGCTTGCTGTCCACTTGGATCAGGCAGTCGTCCAAATAGGGATATATTTGTATCCCTTGAAGTCTGCAGTAAGCAATTACTGATGCCAGGCATTTCGTGAATACTCTGGGAGCAGTAGATAAGCCAAAGGGCAATGCAGAGAATTGATAATGGGTTGAACCTGCAAGAAATCTGAGGTACCTTCTGCAATTTTGTCTGATTGGGACATGCAGGCATGCCTCCTTGAGGTCCAATGTTACCAGCCAAGACTCCTTGCCCAGCATGGGAAGATGTTGCTGTAGAGTGAGCATCTTGAATTTTGGTATGAGTAGAAATGTGTTTAGGATGGATAGATCCAAAATAGGTCTCCAATCTTTTCCCTTCCTTGGCACCAGAAATAGCCTGGAATAAAAACCTTGACCTTGTTCGTGCGTAGGTACCTCTTGAATAGCTTTCATGTTTATGAGATCTGTAATTTGCTTTTGTACCTCTGCCCTTTGACTGTTTGGCAGGTTTGGCATGCCTCTCATTTTTGGAAGGGTGTGAAAATAGAATTTGTAGCCTCTGTTTATAATGTCCAGGATCCATTTGTCCTTTGTGACAACATGCCAATTTTTTGAAAATAATGCCAGCTTTCCTCCTAAGGGGGCTGCCATTTGAAACCTGGTTGGCATGCAAAGGGGAAAGTCATTGGGTTTGCTTTCTGAGAGATTGCTTGTTGTCCTCACCACCTCTTTGTGTAGGAGCTTGCCATTGTCTGCCTCTATACGATCCTTGGGATTGTCCTCTGCCCCTCGGGCACCTGTATCTGCCTCTTTGGGGTCTGTCTGTGGCAGGAAAGGACCAGTTTTTGGAAGGCCAATTTCAACTAAAACGTGGGGGTTGAACCTGTAGAAATTCTTTCACAGTTTGCATTGATTTAGCCCTTTCCTCCATTTTCCTTAATACCTCCTCAGCATTAGCACCAAATAGTACATCCTTTTGAAGAGGGGCGTCTAGTAATTTAGCTTTGACATGATCAGGCAAGGCTTGTTCCCTGAGCCAGGCATGCCTACGTATCCTGTAACAGCAGCTCTACATGAGGCCTCTAGAGCATCAAAACCACATTGTAAGGTATGCTTACCCACTTGTTCTGCACTATGCATCAAATCCTGCAACTCCTTCAAGTCTGGTTGTTCAGGTTGTGACATTGCACTCCTCAATTGTGATAACAAAAACTGTTGGTATTTTAGCATATGAAACTGACAGTTTAAGGCCCTCATGGATAAGGTAGCCGAGGTATATACCTTTTTCCCCCACCTTTCTAAGGATCTGGAATCTTCCTCAGAAGGCAATGGATTTTTGGCAATGGAGGCCTTAACTCCCTTGGGGCCCTGTGAGATGGTTTCTGGGTCAGCAGCATGGTTTTTGTAAAGAAATTGGTGTGAGTCAGGAACCCTGTAGTACCTGTCAGGCTTAACTGGAGCTGGAGGTAGAGAGTCCGGGTTAAGACAGGCCTCCGAGTAAACATCATCTAGGATGTCCAAGACAGGAGGTATAGCCAGAGGCCTATGCTGAGGTAACCAGAGAAATTCCCTGACCCTTTTCTTGGAATCTGAATAATCCTGGCCTTCCCAGTGGAAGTGTTCCCTTAAGGTATGCAAAGTTTCCCCAAATGAGTAATCCTCGGGGGGGGATACAGAAGGGATGGACTCCTACGCATCAGAGTCTTCAAAAGGGGAGTAAGAATGTTCCTCATCATCAGAGTGCTCTGAAATAATGGAGCCCTGATCAGAGGAGGGGGAATCTTCCTCCACTCTGGGCCTTTTGTCCGGTGGGGGCTGAGAACCTCTGATTAGAGTAATTAAATCCTCAGCCATTTTAAGCATCTATTTCTTAGGCATGGGGCCTGGAGATGGGCCCTGTGTAGCTGGTCTCTTAGAGTGCATGGCTGCTTTAGACTTTGTGAAAGCCTTGATGGAGAAAGAAGAGGAAGGTCTGAAGACACCTTGAGTGGAGGTGGACCTGTCCACATTCTGAGTTTCAATGCCAAGAGTGGCTTCGGTATCTGTAGTTGGGGTGTGGGCCGAGGAGCCTGCGACCTCGGGCACAGGAGACACCGTCAAAGAAGTGTCGTTGGTAATCAGGGGCTGCGTAGGCGCCTCACTGAGAACCAGACCACGTGTAGTCGGCTTTGGTGTGGTGTCGGTAGAGGCCACGGACCTCGTGTGTCAGTCCTTGTGAGTATCCGACAACATAGTATAGTTAAATGCTTTCCCAAAATAATGCTGGGCGAACTCCGCCCGACGCTTAGTAGTGCGTTTGTTGAATGTAGCACAAAAGTGACCGAGACGTCGTGGTCTGGGCCTAAACAAGGTATACAGAGGGAATGGAAATCCTTATGCGGTATTTGCTTCCCACAAGAAATACAATTATTAACTTTGTCTGACATCGGTCTTGAGGCAAGAAAAGTTTCCCCAATGGGGTACTTAGCTTTTAAGAAGACTTCGGTTTCCAAATTTCGTAATTTCAGGAGTTGGCCGACCAGCACTTGCGAACTGCTGCTGCTTCGGGCACCGCGCGGCAAGAAAGACTGAAGACAATGGCGTCGGCTGGTTCCTTTATACCCCAGTCGCACTGACGTCAGGGAAGAAGTGACGACAACCGATGCCGGACCTAGACTTTGGAATTCGGCCGACCGAGGACCCGCCTGACGGCAGGAGAACCCCATCTGTTATGACTGCAGCTGTATGCACGATGAACATCCCTTTCTAATACACTGAATGCCAAAGAGCGAACCTCCTGAGAAACTAATAAGGAGGTTGGTCTCCCTGGGTCCGACGCAAGAATCGGAGCCGAGCCAGAGTCGGACGGAGCTTAGACGGAGGGGACCTGGCCTGACAAAGTCAGAGCCAATGAAAAAGGTTCCACTCCCTTGGATCTGACACACAAGCTCCGGCTCACAGAGTGGCTTGGATCCAAGCTGGTCGGATCCAAAAGGCTCCAAGCAGCTGTCGGCATCGAGGAAGCAGGTACCGTCAGCACAGACCTCCTGACCAAAGCCAACCTCGGATCAGAGTACTCCAAAGCTGAAAGTTGGATCGGAGAAGGAGAGATGGGTTGAAAGAAAGGAAGTGAGCTCCCCCCTCCAAAGGGAGGGGGGCTGGCAAGACCTCCATCTGGATCTGTGTATGGATAAAGTGCCTCATCATCCTATCCAGATCCATATCTGACAAGAAGGTGGTCGACCATGACAAGGCCATGGACTCCGACCTGGTGGGTCATGGCACCGAGGCCCGAGAGGCTGGACGTGTCTCCTCCGGCTACGGGGAGAACCTCGGAGATTGGAGCCGAGGGGAGTCACGGGTCCATGGAGTTTTACTGGGAGAAGAGAGGTCCGCGGACCTCTTCCTCTTTTCCCTAGTCTTCGACTCTGTTTCCCCTTCTCTACCTCTCTTCTGCTCCACTACCACAGGCTTTGGTACAGGAGTTTGAGTCCCAGCCTGGGAGGGAGAAGAAGCCAGAGGAAGAGAGGAGGGAGAGGCAGCCACAGCAGCTGCTGTGACCAAAGCCGAAGATGAGGAAAGAGTTGGAAGACCTTTGAGGGCCAACTTGGCCTTCCTATCCTTTAGGGCGCAGGGTTTGAAGCCCGCACAAATACTACAATCCACACTCACGTGGGCCACACCCAAGCAGAAAACACAGTGTGGCCATCTGCTGGGGATAGCTTATGGCCACACACTGTGCAACGCTTGAAAATTAGAAGTTATGTACCTACCATAACGTTCCATGTTAGTTGTCTTCTTCTCGCCTTCTTTCTTGCTGGATGGGTTCGGAGCCGAACCTCGGCTCCGACTGCCACTCTAAAAGCTCGAGAGCTAGTTCCACCGGCTCGAGGCTCCCCTATATCCCACAATGCTAGGCGGTAACTCCTCAGATCTCGTTTGTAAGCTAGGCCCAGCTAGGAAAATTCTATAAAATGGAAGAAAAAGGATCACCCACCTCTATAGGCTGCCTAAAGGGTGCCCTAAACCTGACTGAATAAATAAATATATATATATATCTATAAATACATATATAGAGGTGGTAGAAAGGGTAAAGGTCACAAAACAAACTCCTCTAGGTCTGTCCATGCAAGGGGGAAGGAGGGAGGGACGCAAGAAAGAAAGCGAGAAGAAGACAACTAACATGGAACGTTATGGTAGGTACATAACTTCTAAATGTTAAGTTGTCTATCTCGCCTTCATTCTTGCTGGATGGGACCGCGTCCCTAGCACCTTGTCCCGGGTGGCCTATCGGAACAGACTCTTGAGTACAGTGGAACCAAAGTTGGCTCGGTCTCTAGAGACTAAGTCCAACTTATAATGAGAAATGAAGATATGGGGAGAAGCCCAAGTAGCTGCCGCACAAATGGAATCAATAGGCAGTCTGTCTTGGAAAGCTATAGATGTAGCTAAAGCTCTAGTTGAATGAGCCCTGGGTTTGGTTGGCAACTGTTGATGTCTGATCTCATACACAAAGGTAATCAATGAAGTAAGCCATCTAGAAAGAGATACCTTAGAAACTGGAAGGCCCATTCTGCCTTCTGCATAGGAAACAAACAGTTGATCAGACTTCCTAAATTGTTTCGTCCTGTCTAAATAGTACCTAAGTTGGCAATGAACGTCTAACCAATGTAATTTTTGTTCTGATCTGTTCGAATAGTTAGGAAAGAACACAGGAAGATCAATAGTTTGACTCAAATTTGCCGGTGAAACTACCTTAGGCAAAAAGGACGGGTTGGTACATAAGGACACCCTATCCTTATGAAACACAAGATAAGAGGATCTACTACACAGAGCATGAATTTCAGAGACTCTTCTGGCTGAAGTAATAGCTACCAAAGAGAGTGTTTTCCAAGATAGCAACTTTACTGAGCATGAAGCCGCAGGTTCAAAGGGGGGGAGAATCAAGGACGTCAGAACCAAGTTGAGATCCCATAGAGGAGGAGGATCCCTGATAGGTGGTTTGAGGAGAAAAACTCCCTTTAAAAAGGCTTTGCAGAGTTTGTGAGACATAATGGAGGACTCTGAGATTCCAACATGAAAATAAGATATAGCTGCCAATTGAACCTTGATGGTAGAAGGAGACGAACCTGAGTGGAAAAGTTTGGCTAGAAAATCTAGAACTGATTGAATGGAAGCAGTGAAAGGATCTATATCCTTTGAATGCGCCCAATAGGAAAAACGTTTCCATTTACTATGATAAATCTTCCGAGTGGAAGATTTATGAGAGGCTATTAAAATATCTCGAACTGAGTGAGATATTAGAGGAAGCCTGGCTAGAGTTGGAATTGGAGAAACCATGCTGTGAGGTTCAGAGAAGGGAGTGAGCGGTGCAACTGACCTGACTGATGGGTCAAGAGGTCTGGAACTGGGTCTAGATGCCAGGGTTGCTCCAACAGATAACGGTGAAGAAATGGGAACCAAACCTGTCGAGGCCAGTAAGGGGCAATGAGGATCATGGAAGCTTTCTGAGCGATGGCTTTCTGTATTAGTTGAGATATCAGCGGAAAGGGAGGAAAGGCATATAGAAGTTCCCGGGACCAATCGTGGATTAGAGCGTCACTGCTGGGATGGCCTGGTTGGGGAAAGAGGGTGAAATAAACATCGCACTTGCTGTTTTGGGGAGTAGCGAAAAGGTCGCAGCAAGGTCGGACCCACTTTCGAAAGACTTTGTCCAACACTGAATTCTTCAGAGACCACTCGTGAGGCATGAGAATAGCTCTGCTCAATTTGTCCGCAATCACACTGGACCTCCCGGGAATGTGCGTTGCTAACAGAAACCGCTGAGAAGAAATCGCCCATTGCCACAGTCTGAGTGCCTCTCGTCATAGAGGGTAGGATCTGGTTCCGCTGTTTGCTGATGTACCACACTACAGACATATTGCCCGTCTGAATTGCTATAGTACCTTTGGGAAGAGAGTCTTGTAGGGTTTGCAATGCTAGAAACACTGCTCTCATCTCTAGGACATTTATGTGCAAGTGGCGTTCGAAAGGTTGCCATACGCCCTGGACCGTCCTGCCCTGGTAATGTCCCCCCCACCCGATCAGGGAGGCGTCCGTTGTCAGTGTAGCAACCGGAGGGGGAGGAACAAAGGGTCTTCCTAGGAAGAGCTGGGGGGATGTGATCCACCAAGAAAGATGATTCCTGCACGATTGTGTTATCGCAATGGAATGGGACATTGGAAGTTGTTGGTACGACCATTGTGTGAAGAGCATCCATTGTAAGATTCTCATGTGGAATCTGGCTAAAGGAAGAAGAGGGATAGCAGCCGCCATTATCCCTAAGACCTTCAGGACTAGTCTGACTTTGATTTTGTTGCTTTGCAAGACAAGAGAGACAGTACAGTTTTATACCTATCATAAATGTAGATGTCCGAGAGGTATGCATCTGCAGTCCTAACAAATGGGTTGTCCTGCCTCAGGCAGCCCTTCGGTCGGCCGGATTCCAAAGTCTGGGTCTGGCCTCGGCTGATGTCGCACTTCACCCGACGTCATAGCTGCTGTGAATTGGGTATAAAGGCATCAGCCGACACCATTTTCCTCAGTGTTTCTTGCCCCAGATGCCAGGTGCCCTCTAGGAAGGCTAAATTTGGATAAATGTAAATGATTCCAAATAGTAGAGAACAAACAAAAATAAACATGTATATACATATATACAAACAAATACACCATAATAGATTCCCCCAGCTAGCTACAAGATGGGCAAATACCCTAGGAGTACCACAGAGGGGAAGGAGGGTGGGTAATCCTGACTGCAGATGCATACCTCTCGGACATCTACATTTATGGTAGGTACAAAACTGTACTATGTCCTTCAAGGATGCATCTGCAGTCCTAACAAATGGGTGGATTACCATAGCCAAACTGGGGGAGGAGGCACTAAGATGATTATGATGCAGTTAAGATCCCTTGCAAAACAGCAGTTGCAAAACCTGCTCGGGATCTGGAGTATAAAGGTAGATTATAATGCTTGGCAAATGTATGCACGGAGCTCCAAGTAGCAGCTTCTAAAATGTCTTTGGTAGCCACTCCTCGTAAGAAAGCTGTAGTAGTGGCTGTAGCCCTTGTGGAGTGAGGTCTGATGTCTTTTGGAGTTGTCTTTCCATGAAAAGAGTAACAAAATCTAATGCAATTTCCTATCCATTTTGAGATTGTCTGTTTTGAAATTGCTTTTCCTTCCATTCCTGTTGCATATGCTACCAGAAGCTGGTCAGTTTTTCTATTGTTCTTGGTTCTGTCCAGATAGTAGCACAATTGCCTGTGCACATCCAAGGTATGTAGTAGTCTTTCCCCCCTGTTCTGTGGGTTGTGGAAGAATGTTGGTAGGTGGATTGCTTGGTTCAATGATACCCTGGAGACCACTTTTGGCATAAAAGTAGGGTTAGTTCTCAAGGACACTCTATCTTGATGGAAGATAAGGAAGGGCTATACTGCCATTAATGTCTGTAATTCAGAAACCCTTCTTGCTGAAGTGATTGCAAGCAGGAAAGCAGTTTTCCAAGATAAGAACTGTAATTATGCTGTTGCTGCTGGTTCGAAAGGGGGAAGTGTTAACTTTTCCAGCACAAAGTTAAGGTCCCATGTAGGCAAAGGTGGCTTCCTTGGAGGCTTTACATTTTTAATTCCTCTCAGGAACTGTCTGAGTAGAGGATGAGAGAAGACTGGAGGATCCATGTTGTATTCTGCTGAAATTGCTAATGCATGAATCTTAATGGAGGAGTAAGACAGGCCATTGTGGAAAAGTTCTGCTAAATATTCCAGGATGTTAGCTATGTTTGCTAATGATACATTTTCTCCTTTTGCTGCACTCCAAATGAGGTATCTTTTCCATTTGGCTGAATAAGTCTTCCTTGTGGAGGGTCTGCGAGCCTCCAGGATAATGTCTTTAACCCTCTGAGATAGATCTGGGTTATTTTGTTTTATGTAATATTCCAAGCAGCTAGTTGCAGTGTTTTCAAGTTTGGATGTAGGATCTTGAAGTTGTTCTGTGTTAGCAGTAAAGGAACTAGAGGTAGAGGCCATGCGTGTGTCCGAGACATACTCCTCAGTAGCGGGTATCAATGCTGCCTCGGCCAGTCTGGAGCTATCAGGATGATCTTTGGGTGATCTTCTTTGATCTTCAGTAGCACTTTGTGCATCAAAGGAAGAGGTGGGAATGCATATGCTGTCAGGTTTTCCCAACTGAAGGAGAGGGAGTCCACCTTCCAAGCAAGTGGGTGGTATGTCCTTGTGCAGAATTTCCTCAATTGGTGGTTGTGAGGGGATGCGAACAGGTCTATTTCTGGTAGTCCCCATTTCTTTGTAATGGATTTGAAGATGTCTGGATGCAGCATCCATTCGTGGGCATCCGTGGTAGTTCTGCTTAAGGTGTCTGCTAGCATATTTTCTTTCCCTGGCACAAATATGGCCTGGAGCTGAATGCTGAGGTTCAGGGCCACATTCCACAGGTCCATTGCCATCCGGCATAGAGGATATGAGTGTGTGCCTCCTTGTTTGTTGATATACCACATGACTGTGGTGTTGTCCGTCCTTATCAACAAATGACCCTGTTGAAGAAACGGTCTGAATGTCTGAATTGCCTGTTTCACTGCCAGCATCTCTTTTTGATTTATGTGTAGGTTCAGCTGGTCTTGTGTCCATAGGCCTTGTATACACTTGTCCACCATGTGTGCCCCCCAACCGAGGTCTGAGGCGTCCGTGGTGATAGTCTGGCTTGGGTGAGGCTTGTGGAAAGGCAGTCCTCAGTTCAACTGACAGGCCTGAGCCCACCACAGGAATTCTTGCTTCAGGCATGGAATTATTGGAATCTGGGCTTCTAGACTGTGCTTGTGTTGAGACCATAAATTCCTTAGGTACCATTGCAACTTCCTCATATGCAGTCTGGCATGTGGAATCAATATTATACAGAATGCCATGTAACCCAGGGCTTGCAGGACTTTCCTTGCTGTAAGCTGGTTCTGTGTTGTTAATGCCATGAAATAGAGTGGTAGTTGCTTTTGCTTTTCTGCTGAGAGAAATGCCATCTGATTTGAAGTGTCCAGTTCTGCACCCAAGAATGTTATCCTTTGGGATGGTACCAGCCTTGACTTTTTCATGTTGACTGTGTATCCCAGGGCTTGCAGTAGTTGTATAACCTTTTCCAAATCTTTTGTTAATTTGGTGTTGTTGTCCGCTTGTATTAGGCAGTCGTCCAGGTATGGATAAATCTGAATTCCCTGAAGCCTGCAATGAGCAATTACTGATGCCAGGCATTTCTTGAATACTCTGGGTGCAGTAGATAAGCCAAAGGGCAATGCTGAGAATTGATAATGCTCTGATCCTGCAAGAAATCTGAGGTATCTTCTGCAATCTGGTCGTATAGGGACGTGCAGGTATGCCTCCTTGAGATCTAGAGTCACCAGCCAAGACTCCTTGCCCAGCATGGGAAGAAGTTGCTGTAGGGTCAGCATTTTGAATTTTGGAACAATGAAATATGTGTTCAGAGCGGACAGGTCGAGAATAGGTCTCCATTGGTTTTCTTTCCTTGGTACCAGGAAAAGTCTGGAGTAAAATCCTTGTCCTTGTTCCATAGACGGTACCTTTTCTATAGCTCTCATCCTTAGTAAGTGGTTGATTTGTTCTAGAGCGTTTGTTTTTTGGTTTGGTGGTAGGTTTGGCATTCCTCTCTTTTTTGGTAGAGTGTGGAAGTGAAACCTGTAGCCTTTGTCTATTGTCTGTAAAATCCATTTGTCTCCTGTAATATAATGCCAGTTTACGGAAAATAAGGCTAGCTTTCCGCCTAAGGGTGCTTCCAGTTGTTCCCTGGTAGGCGGTATCAGAGTCAAGTCATTGTGCCTGTTCTGTGGAAGTGGTAGTAGCTGGATCTGTGGCAGTACTTCTCTGGTTGTTAGACTGCCACTGACGTCCCCTGTAGGCACCTCTGGATTGGCCTCTGCCTCTTGGGCGCCTATTTCTGCCCCTCTGTGCTCTGGAAGTGTCTGGAAAGGACCAATTCTTCGAAGGCCAATTTTTACTAAACCTCGAAGGCTGGACCTCTAAGAAATCCTTGACTGTTTGGACAGATTTTGCTTTTTCTTCCACCTTCTTTAGCACTTGCTGTGCAGGGGAGCCAAACAAACTTTGTTTCTCCATGGGAGCATCTAGGAGCTTTGACTTTACATGGTCTGGTAAGGATTGCTCTTTTAACCATGCATGCCTTCTGATCACTGTACCAGTCATAGCTGATCTAAAGGAAGCCTCCAGTGCATCATAGCTGCATTTTAAGGAATGATTACTGACCTGCTGAGTGTTATGTACCAAATCCTGAAGGGACTTACGGTCTATAGGTTCAGGAGAGGACAGTTTTTTTATTTAGCTGGTCTAACAAAAATTCCTGATACTGAATCATGTGGAATTGACAGTTTAAGGCCCTAGCCAAAGAGTAGCAGAAGTATAAACTTTTTACCCCATCTCTAATGCCCTAGATTCTCTTTCAGAGGGAGGGTTTTTGGCAGAGGCAGCTGCTACAGCTTTGGGGCCCTGTGAAATAGTTTCAGGATCTGCAATAGGAGCCTTATACAAGTGAAAGTGTGTGTCCGGGACCCTGTAATATCTGTCGGGCTTAGCAGGGGCCGGGGTAGAGTCAGGGCAGTACAAGCATCATTAAATGCATCGTCCACAACTGTTAGTACTGGAGGAATGGCTAAAGGCCTGTGCTGTGGTAAATGTAAAAAGGTCCTTAGCCTTTTCCCTGAATCTGAAAAATCCTGGCCCTGCCATTGAAATTGCTCTCTCATAGCATGCAGGGTTTCCCCAAAAGAAAATTCCTCAGGAGGAGAGGCAGAAGGGATGGAGTCTTCTGCATCAGAGTCCTCATATGGAGAATAAGGGCCTTCTGGAGGATTTGAGTTTTCTGAATCATCCGAGGAATAATCAGTTGAAACTGGCTCAGGGGGCTCTGCTCTAGGCCTCTTCTCTGGAGGGGGTTGAGAGGACCTGTCAGGGTGAGGTTGGGATCCCCTGATCAAGGAAATGAGATCCTCAGCCAGGCTGAGCATTTTGGAACTAGAGGTAGGCCTGTGTGAGGGGATTTTAGCAGGCAAGGCCTTAGAAGTTTTAGCTGCTTTAGCCCTGGAAAAAGCCTTGATAGACATAGATGCAGGGGGCCTAGCAGCTCCACGTGCAGGAGTAGATATGTCTAAAGGAATATTATCTGATAAATCCTGGGAACCTGCAACAGCAGGGGAAATTTCAGTAGCAGATTCAGCCATGCTGTGTGAGGCCTCGGCTATAGGAGGTATGCCTTCGGCCTAAGGAAGAACCGTGGACTCGGTTTCAGCCGAAACCGAGACACTCTCGGTTGGCTTAACCGTGGTTTCGGCCGAAACTGCGGACCGCGAGTGTCGGTCCTTTTCCTTGCGCTTTTTAGCTAATTGTGAAGTCGGAGTATCCGACGGCATTTTGTAAGCAAAAGCGGAGCCGAAAAACTCCTCTGCAAACTCCGACCGACGTCTAAGTGTCCGTCGGTTGAAGGAAGCACAGGCTAGACAAGCTGCTACGTCGTGGTCTGGGCCTAAGCAAAGAAGGCAGTAAGAGTGGAAATCCTTATGAGGTATTTGTTTCCCACAAGTTAAACAGTTATTTACTTTTTCTGACATCGGCTGAGGCAAGAAAGAGTCCCCAATGGGGTACTTAGCTTTTTAGAAGTCTTCGGTAGTAGTAATCTCTGGATCTGACCGACCGGCACTTGCGAACAGCTTCTGCTTCGGGCACCGCGCGGCAAGAAAGACTTGAGGAAAATGGCGTCGGCTGATGCCTTTATACCCAATTCACAGCAGCTATGACGTCGGGTGAAGTGCGACATCAGCCGAGGCCAGACCCAGACTTTGGAATCCGGCCGACCGAAGGGCTGCCTGAGGCAGAACAACCCATTTGTTAGGACTGCAGATGCATCCTTGAAGGACATTTGTCTGTCTGCTATTCTCTGCTCTGTGAGTCTGGCTGACATGCTGACTGTGTCTAGATTTGCGCCTATGAAGGTAATAACACAAGGCGACAAGACAGATTTTTCGTAATTTATTGAAATGCCTAATGTTTGACATGTGTGAAAGGTATAGTCTCTGGCAAGAAGCAGAAGATGCCTGGTGGGGGCTGTAAGGAGCCAGTCATCTAAATACGGAAATGCTTGGAATCCTTGACGTCTCAGATGAGAGGCGACCACTGCCATGCATTTGGTAAACACTCGGGGGGCTGTAGTGAGTCCAAAGGGCAGGGCCCTGAATTGGAAATGACTGGTTCCCAGCCTGAAGCGGAGGAATCTCCTGGAGCGTCGGCTCATTTTGATGTGGTAGTACGCATCCTGGAGATCTATAGAGCACATCCAGTTGTCCTGCCCCAAAAGAGGTAGAATGGACTGCAGCGTGACCATCCGAAATTTTGTTTTCTTGACAGACTTGTTCAAGTTGCTGAGATCCAAAATGGGTCTCCAGTCCCCTGTTTTCTTTGGAACCAAAAAGAATTTGGAGTAGATTCCGGACCCTTGTTGGTCTGCTGGAACTGGTTGAATGGCTCTTTTTGCAAGCAGCTTTGATATTTCTAGCGCTGCTTGCTCCCTTTGACTGGGTGGAACGTCTGGAAGGGATTTTTTTGATTGCTTTAGAATGTGAAGGAATGGGATTGTATAGCCTTCGGAAATGATAGACTGTACCCACTTGCCTTGAGTTAGGGATTGCCAGGCTTCTGGGTACAGAGATAATCTTCCCCCGACTGCCTCCGAGAGTGGACAGTCGGGCAACACCTCAGGGATGCTGAAAGGGCTTGTCGGATAAGGTTTCTCGACTGCCCTGATTCTGCGGGCCCCCTCTGCCTCTAGGGCGGCGTCTGCCATTATTGTTCCCCCCTCTGCCTCTAGAGGGGAACCGACTCTGTGCGTCAGGCAAAGCTCCTTGAGATTGTTTGCGGAACCACATCTTTCCCCCCTTCTGGCCTTTGGGCTAAGGCCCAGAAGGGGTAGAAAAACGGACTCCCACGGCAGAGAGAGTCTTGCCTTCAGTCTCGCACCTAGTCAGGGTTCCCTTCACTTGAGGACCAAAGAGGGATGATCCATCAAATGGGGAGTTAGTGAAAGACGCCTTGAAAGGGTCCGCAAAATTACATAGCCGCATCCAGGCATGCCGACGTAAGGCCACACCTGTACCTGCCACTCTACTCGCTCCATCCGCCGCATACGAAAGGAGGCACATGGAGGAGTTAACTATTGAGTTGAGGGTAGCCAGCTGAGAGTTCATCCTGTCCTGAAAACCCGCAGCTGTTGGATCCTTTAACATTTCACTCGCTTCCTTGATCAAATCTCTCTGGAGACGAGTGAAATGACACAGGTAGTTCAGCGAGCGCATAGAAAAGGTCGTTGACGAAAACATCCGCTTCCCGTACCTGTCCATAGTCCTAGACTCCTTGTTAGGAGGATGGACAGGCATTGAAGGATCAAGCTAGCTCCTTCTTGGTGGCTGCAGCTACCACCATAGCATCCACAGAAACACCTTTGGTCAAAAATTCTTTGTCCTTGGGGGCAGTGAAACTTTGAAGGTCTCCTGGGGGTGGGGTCCACAGAGTCAGGAGCCGTCCAGGCCTTCTTTGCCACCACCTGCATAAGGGGGTCAAAAGGAGCGGACACTCAGGAGGTGGAAGGGCGAGAGCCAAATGCCTCAAGATACACCGATTCATCCTCTGAAGGGTTGAGGGCAGGCCAATTCCCCCTCTGTTTTAAGATCTCGAGGATGTCTGCAAAAGAGACATCTTCAGAGGGGGAACGAGGGGAACCTTCAGAATCCTCTAAATCGGTGTCAGAAGTGACAGACTCAGGGGAGTTGATGTGCTTCCTCTTGCACTGCCCTCTTCCTAGGAGGCTCTCCTACCGGGTCAGGAGAGGCCTCGGAAGAGGAGGAGATCCCCACTGGGGATACTTGAGGAGCTGGCTCTCTGCGATCCGGGATGAGGGAGTGAGCAGAAATCACCGGAGGCACCGTGGAGGGAGGGGCAGATGGAGCCGACTGTGGGGTTGAACCAGGTTCTAACACGCTCCTCATGACCTCGAAGGCACCCCTGTCAGGCAGAGCCAGAGGTCTCCGCTCCGAAAAGCTGAAAACCTCCCCCGGCACCGACAGTGATGGCTCAGAGGCCGATGTCGGAGCCAAACTCACCAGCGCCGAAGCACTGAGAGGGAGAGCAGGGTTGGACAATGGTCCGATGCCACTCGCCCCCTCGGAGCCGACGAGGGAAATTCGGCGCCGAGATTCCTCCAAGGAAGAAATCGGAGCAGACAACGGTACCAAAGACAACGGTATCGGTTCCGACGCAGCCACAGTCTCTGGTCCGAGCCGCCCCGGCTCCGAACTCAAAGGAGTCGGAGGAGGAATATTCTGAGTGATGGGATGGGCCATCGACTGCTGAGTCGGGCTTTGAAGCATCTGGGCCAGTGCCTCGGACTTAAGAAGTCGACTCACTACCCTCTGAAGGTCATGATCTGAAAGTCTCGACGACCTAGAGGAGTGAGATCTATGGCTCCGTTCAGACAGCAATGGAGATGCTGGAGCCGAATGAACGGAGCCGATAGATGGTGACCGAGACCTTTTTCTAGAGGTCGGTTCCGACAATCTGATCGGAGCCGACTCACTGGTGTCTGCCTCGGCTCCGGCCGGAGCCGAGGAAATAGAGACATGATCTGGTACACCATGTGTGTGTGTGTGTGTGTGTGTGTAAGGTCTAGGAAAAAAGTGCCACTTCAACATCCAATTGCAGGGTCTAGGAATAAACTGCCGAGACCCCTCTGCCAGCAAGATTGCTTGACCCCAAAGTTCCACTGCTAGTCTGCATAAGTGGTAACACTGACTTCTTCCCAGTTTGTTTGTATACATCATAATAGTATTCTGCTAATATCTTTACCTCTCCTAGAGCCAATCTTTCTCGAAATGCTCAAAGTTAAAATGACTGCAAATCATCTTTATTAAACTGATATCCTGCAATGCTAAATGCCTGTCTCAAGTCCCTTAGACCCAGAGTTGTCCCAGGTGTGCTCTCCAGGCCACGTACAAGCTGTCATGGTGCTAAACTTTTAACATCTCGGGACTGGAAAAATGTTGTTGCGTTGGGTTGTGTACGACACGCATACCACTACAGATTTTTTTCCAGTCAATGCAGGAGAGGGATACCTGCTTCTAGAGTGGGCTGGTGTCAAGCAGCATCTTTTTTTTTTTTTTAATGAACCTTATGAACCACAGTAGTATTCTAATGTGCAGTTTTGTCAGTGGAATCAAGATGAGAAAAGTACAGTTGCGTACCTACCATAAATGTAGATCTTCGAGTGTATTCACTGTTGCAGTCATTACAATTGGGTTATCCTGCTGGCAGGCTACCAGCAGTCAGCCTGAATTCCAAAGTCCTGGTCCGATGTCGGTTGCTGTCGCCTCCTCCCTGAAGTCAGTGCGCCAAGGGTATAAAAGATGCAGCAGACGCCATTTTCTTCAGTTTTTCTTGCCCCAGATGTCAGGTGCCCCAAAAAGGGTAGGCTAATTTATGCCAATAAACATGCATGCAGTAAAGTAAAACTCTACCTTCATCTACAAGCAAATACACCACATAGGTTGTATAGAATAGAAAAATACAGATTAGACCCAGCAAAGGAAAGGGGGTGTGGGTGGGTAACCTGGACTGCAACAGTGAATACACTCAAACATCTACATTTATGGTAGGTACACAACTGTACTATGTTCATCGTGTTTCACTGTTGCAGTCATTACAACTGGGTTGAATCCCAAAGCTATGGTTGGGCGGCTGAGGCTAAATAGGATTAGGAGAGGCTATGAGGCCCTGCAGAAATGAAGTGGCAAAGCCTGCTCTAGATTTAGAGTACAGAGGTAAGTGAGTGCTTTGCAAAAGTGTGCACTGAACTCCAAGTTGCAGCCTCTAAGATGTCTTTGGTTGGTACTCCTCTGAGGAAGGCTGCTGAAGTGGCTGCTGCTCTGGTTGAATGTGGCCTAATGCCCTTAGGCACTGATTTGCCATGCTGTAAATAGCAGAAATGATTGCAGTGGCCTATCCATTTGAAATAGTTTGCTTTGAGATAGCCTTTCCTTGTGATCCTGCAGCATATGCCACTAGAAGTTGTTCAGTTTTTCTGAAAGCTTTGGTTCTGTCCAAGTAGAAGCGTAGCTGCCTGTGAATGTCCAAAGAATGCAGAAGTCTCTCATCCTTATTCTGTGGGTTTGGATAAAAGGTAGGCAAATGAATTGTTTGATTCAGGGCCACACTGGACACTACCTTAGGCATAAATGTCGGGTTTGTCCTCAGAGAAACCCTGTCCTGATGGAAAATGATAAAGGGTTCCACAGCCATGAGTGCCTGTAACTCTGAGACTTGTCTTGCAGAGATTATTGCTAGGAGCAAAGCTGTTTTCCAAGATAAGAATTTTATATCAGCTGTAGAGGCTGGTTCAAAAGGAGGCAGTGTGAGTTTTTCCAAGACATAATTTAGGTCCCATGCAGGTACTGGTGCTCTCCTTGGGGGGTCTTATGTTTTTGGCCCCTCTGAGGTACTGCCTTAGTAATGGATGAGAGAATAGAGGTGGTTCTGTATTGTAGTGAGCTGAAATGGCAGAGGCATGAATCTTAATTGAGAAAAAGGATGGGCCCTTGTCCAGCATTTCAGTTAAGTATTGTAAAATCTGCGGAATATTTGGTACAATTGTGTCAATTCCTTGTGCCTGGTTCCAAGCACAGAATCTCTTCCATTTTTCTGCATAAGATTTTCTGGTGCTAGGCTACCTGGCCTCCAAAATAACATCCATCACTGCTTTAGATAGAGGCGTGTTTTGAATGGTTACATTATCCGCCATGCTGCCAGGTTTAAGGTCCTGAGTTGGCTGTGCAGGGACTGTTTTAGTCAATAAGTGAGGAATTTGAGGCAATGTCCAGGCTGGGCACTGAGACAAGCTCATTAGGATTGGGTACCAGTGCTGGCGGGGCCAGTCTGGGGCAATCGGTATCATTTTTGGCATCTCTTGTCTGACCTTTAGGAGTACCTTGGGGAAGAGAGGCAGTGGGGGAAAGGCATATACTGTTAAGTTTTTCCAGCTGAAAGATAGAGCGTCCACTTTCCATGCTAGCTTGTGATAAGTCCTTGTGCAGAATTTCTGTAGTTGGCAGTTGGGAGGCGAGGCAAAGTGGTCTATGTCTGGGCATCCCCATTTCCTTGTTATCATGTTGAAGACTTGTGGATCCAATTTCCACTCGTGGGGATCCATTAGGTTACTACTTAGTTCGTCTGCCAGAGAAGTTATCCTTCCTGGCAGGTATTGTGCTTGCAGATGCACTTGGTAAGTCAATGCTGTGTCCCACAAAGTCATGGCTAGTCTGTAGAGGGGGTAGGAATGTGTGCCTCCCTGATTGTTTATGTGCCACATGACTGCAGTATTGTCAGTCTTTATCAATAGTTGTCCTGGATGAAGTAGATCCTTGAAGGCTGTCAGGGCATTTTGAACAGCTAACATCTCTTTTTGATTGATATGTAGATACATTTGGTTTGCGGACCATGTGCCCTGAATACATCTTCCTGCCATATGGGCCCCCCAGGCATAATCTGATGCATCTGCTGTTAATGTCTGCCTGGCTGTGGGTAAAGTGAAAGGCTGCCCCTTGTTGTGGTGAAAGGCCTCTGCCCACCATTGAAACTCCTGTTGCAGGGAGGGAATGAGGGTAATTATTGTTTCCAGGCTGTGGCAATGTTGAGTCCAAACACTTTTTAGATACCATTGTAGTTTCCTCATATGCAGTCTTGCATATGAAATTAGCAGTATGCAGGAAGCCATGAACCCCAAAGCCTGCAGAATTTTTCTTGCAGATAACTGGGTCTTTTTTGCCAACATTTTGAAATAAGTGGTCAGTTGTCTTTGCTTTTCTGGCGTGAAATAAGCCATCTGGGCAGTTGTATTTAAGCTTGCACCCAGGAATATTATCTCTTGTGAGGGTACTAGTTTTGATTTCTTTTTGTTTACTGTGTACCCTAGGCATGTTAGTAATCTTTTTACAAATGCCAGATGGTGTAGTAGAATGTCTTTGTTCTCTGCTTGAATAAGGCAATCGTCCAAGTAAGGATAAATTTGTATTCCTCTGTCTGCAAAATGCAATTACTGGCACGAGGAATTTTGTTAAGACCCTGGGTGCAGTAGATAAGCCAAAGGGCAGTGCAGAGAATTGGTAGAGCATTGAGCCAGCTATAAATCTGAGGTATCTTCTGCATGAATGTCTGATTGGGACATGCAGGTATGCCTCTTTTAGGTCTAAAGTCACAAGCCATGCCTTCTTGCCCAGCATGGGCAGAAGCTGCTGCAGAGTCAACATTTTGAATTTCGGAATATCCAGAAATGTGTTTAGAATAGAGCGGTCCAGTATTGGTCTCCATGCATTGTCCTTTCTGGGCACCAAAAAGAGTCTTGAGTAAAATCCTTGTCCATGCTCTTGCTGTGGCACTCACTGAATGGCTCTCATGTCCATGAGGGCTGAAACTTGTTTTTTGAGCCTCTGCCCATTGATTGTGCGGCAGGTCTGGCATTCCGTTTGCCCTTGGCAGGGTGTGAAAATGGAACCTGTAGCCTTGAGAAACTATATTCAGGACCCATTTGTCCTGGGTGATCATGTGCCAATTTTGTGAAAAAAAGTGCCAGTTTTCCTCCTAAAGGGGCTGCCAAAAGATAAGTGCTCAGTGCTGGCAGGGGAAAGTCATTGAGACTGTTTCCTGTATGGCTGTGATTTATCTTCTCCACTTTTGGAGGTAGAAGCACCCCACTGTTTAGACCTATATGAGCCCTGGGCCTGGGATCTGCCTCTGGGCCGTCTGTATCTGCCTCTTTGTGGCCTGTCTTGACACTGGAAAGGACCAATTGTTTGCAGGGCAGTTCCTACTAAATCTGGGTGGTTGTACCTGTAAGAAATCCTTGACTGTTTGCATAGATTTAGCTTTGTCTTCCATTTTCTTCAACACCAAACAAGGTATCATGTTGTAATGGAGGATCTAATAATTTTGCTTTAACATGATCAGGCAGATTCTGTTCCTTTAACCAAGCATGCCTCCTAATGACAGAACCCGTAACAGCGGCCCTGCAGGAGGCCTCCAGAGAATCAAAACCACATTGCAAAGTATGCTTTCCCACTTGTTCAGCTGCATGCAATAAATCCTGCATTTCTTTGTTTTCTGCACATTCAGAATTTATCAATTTCTGTTTAAGTAGTGACATAAGATACTGATGATATTTAAGCATATGAAACTGACAATTTAAAGTCCTTACAGCCAAGGTAGCAGAAGTGTAAATCTTTTCCCCCCATCTGTCCAGGGCCCTTGAATCCCTATCAGAGGAGATAGGGTTTTTTGCAGTGGAAGCCTTGACCCCTTTGGGACGTTGAGAGATAGTTTCTGGGTCAGCAGCAGGGTTTTTATAAAGAAATTTATGTGAATCTGGAACCCTGTAGAATCTGTCTGGCTTAACAGGAGCTGGTGGTAGAGAGTCAGGAGTTAGACCGGACTCTGAAAATACATTTACAATGTCTAAAACAGGAGGAATAGCAAGGGGCCTGTGTTGAAGTAGTAAAAGAAAATCTCTGAGCCTTTTCTTAGATTGTGAGTAATCTTGGCTCTCCCAGTGGAAGTGCTCCCTCATAGTATGCAGCGTCTCCCCAAAAGAATAATCCTCAGGAGGGGAGGCTGAAAGGATAGATTCTTCAGCATCAGAATCCTCATAGGGAGGAAGAGAGTATTCCTGTTCAGAAGAGGAATCAGAGGAAATGGAAATCTGATCTGAAGATTCATATTCTGTCTCTTGCCTAGGCCTCTTATCAGGAGGGGGGATGGGAACCCCTGATCAATTTAATTAGGTCTTCGGCCATTTTAAGCATCTGTTTTTTAGGCATGGAGGCCTGTCCAGAGGAATGTTGTACTTGTTTCTTTGTATTTAGAGGTGCTTTACTCTTTGTCTTTGAAGCTGAAGTCGTTTTCACATATAACTGTATAAGCCTGAAAACGCCCTCAGAAGCCGATGCCTGTTCAGCGGCTCCGGACCCATCTGAGGGAATAATTTCTGAGGATCCAATACCTTGAGTTTCCAGCGGCCTAGTCGGCTCCACGTGGGAGTCGGAAGCGGCCTGTGGCTCTGAGGCAGCAGGCATAAAACACTACGCTTTGCACGTATAGTATGCACGGCCCGAACGTACCAAAACAAACACAATCGGCCAGCAAATGTGAAACCAGAGCACTGTTAAAAAATAATCAAAAAGAAAAATGAATGACATACATAGCTTTTATTTCCAAACCGGTTTCGGCTAAACAGCCTTCTTCAGTGCAAAAGTCTATGTTACATAGTTGAAATCTAATGAATATTTATATGAATCCCCAACCAATGGGATACATGGTATGTTCCCACTCGTAGCCCTGATATCATAGACAATGAAATATATCAAAATAAAAATAGAAAAGCAGAGAGACAATTCCGAATTAAATAATATCATGTCATAATAATCTTATATAATAAGTCCAAAATATACTAATATAAACAAACATATCTCGTTGGTAAATAAACATAATACAAGATGAAAGGCATCCATAATAACTGGATTCAACAGAATAGGTCCAAACGATACTGCAAAAATGTTATGGTAGAAACAAAGCATAATATGACCAACATAGTTGTAACAATTAGTTATAAAGTCCCAAATATATAAAGTTAATGTTGTATACATAAGTATGATCAAAAGTAAACTCATTACACAAGTTTAAAAGAAACCAAAGCAATCCAACCATAATATGCTAATGGAAAACAACAGAAGAGACTAGAATATGAAGGAACATCATGTACATGATTAACATTGAAGAAAACAGTATATATATATATATATATATATATATATATATATATATATATATATATATACATACATACATATATGCACTAAAGATGTCAAAAAGCTATATCTTCTAATATAAGTACTACAAAAGATATAATAAGGAGTTGCAAAAATCTAATAGATAACAGTAAAGAAAAAGCTTCACTATACATATCGTTGAAGCTAAAAATCCAAATGCATAGATATAAGATGAGAACTACACATAATAATATAAGTTAGGCTATCCACAGCATCCCAAAAATTACTACACAATAATGAAAATAGTTCACAAATGGTCATTCAAACCTGGAGGAAATAATGCCCCTAGGTTAATGATCCAATATTTCTCTCTGTGGTTGAGAATGCTGTGCCATCCTTGTAAATTACTTCTGTCTCCAATGATTTTATCTATAATCATAAATCTAAACTGAGCATTATGATGCTTGAGAGTGTGTCTGTAGAGAGCATTAGTTTCTTTTTTGTTCTTGATATCACTCGTGTTCATTCATGCAAGTTCTCAAAGAACGAGAAGTTTGTCCTACGTAAAAAGCTAAACATTGGCAAGTGGCCAAATATACCACCCAGCTACTGCTGCAGTTCCCAAAAACTTTAGAATCATACACTCTACTGGTATTAGCACTGGTGAATTGTTTGAGTTTGCTGACCTGTTTGCAAGATCCACAATGTCCACATGGGAAAGTACCCAACAGTTCATCTCCAGACATAGTGATTTGTTTGTATATAGCTCCCCCACTTTCCTTATTCTTATAATGAGAGAACAAAGAACCCAATGTTTTACCACGTCTGTATGTAAAGTGACATTGTGGACCCAAAAGTTGTCTAAGTTGATCACTAGCCAAAAGTATATTTCAATGTATGTTAATTATGCTCCTAACTGCATTGTGATTTCTACCATAAGTGGTAACAAATCTAAGGGTTGGTTCCGATTCTTTGGTATCTCGTGCTTTGTATTGTAGTAGTGTGTTTGTCTGCCTTGGTGGACCATTCACATGACATGCCCTAACAATATCCTGCTGTTTGTAACCCCTGTCAACAAATCTATTGAACAAATCTAGTTTAGCTCATTCATAATCACGTTGTGTAGAACTTATGCGCTTAATACGCATGAATTGCGATTTGGGTATGTTGCGGATGGTGTGGCGTGGGTACATGCTAGAAGCATGGAGCAATGTATTGTATTAGGGATATTTACGATATGTCCTCATGCTTAAGGTGTGATCCATGTTTCTAGAAACTGTAACATCCAAAAAATTAATAGTTTGTAAATTATATGTTACAGTAAACTCAATCCCCCATATGTTACCATTTAGGTATTCCACAAATTCTTGTGAGTATGTAGCATCCGCACGCCACACCATCCAGCAATCATCTTAGTATCTACGCCAAATGTCAATTTCTACAAGATAAATGTTGTGGAGCGGATCATATATCACGCATTCTTCAAAGTATGCCATGAATAGATCTGCGTATATTGGAGCAAAAGATGCTCCCATGGCAGTACCCTGGAGCTGCCAATAACATTCACCTTGAAAATAAAAAACATTTTTGCTTAATACATGCTCCGCCATACAAATTAACAATGTATTAAACCCTGGTGGATATAGGGCAGACTGCTCCAACCAATACTGTAGTGCTTGTAGACCTGCCCAATAGGCTATACTGGTGTATAAAGCTTTGACATCTAATGAGCACATAAGCCAACTAGGCTCCAATTGTGTATCCTGAACAATCTGAAGAAATTGAGTGGTGTCCTGTAATCTTGCCCTAACTAGTGTAAATAGAAGTTTAAGATATTGTGTTAGGAACATGGATAATGGTTCTGTCAAAGATCCAATTCCAGAAAATATGGGTCTGCCTGGAGGTTTGGAAATAGATTTGTGAATTTTAGGAAGAAGGTATAAGACTTGTTTCTGTGGGTCTTTGACCATAAGATGCTGTACATTGTTCTTAGTAATTATACCTTCCTCTTCAGCTCGATTCAAAAAAGAATCAATTTCTTTCTTGAATACTGGAGTTGGATCTATGGCCATACACATATAACAACTGGTGTTAGATAGTTGTGACTTGCCCTCATTGAGATAATAACTCATGTTCATGACTATGACTGCCGCACCTTTGTCTGCTGGTAAAATAGCAATGTTATGATTGTTCCGTAACTGTTGCTGAGCCATGATCTCTGAAGGTGATAAGTGGTGACCCAAAATGCTGAATTCTTTGTGTTGAAAATGTAGGTCCCTCAGCACAGACTGTAAAAAATGGTTGAAATTCAGATTTTAAAAATCTGAATTCATAAGATCTTTGAGTATTCCTGTCAGAAAAAAATAATTTTAAATTAAGATTGCGACAAAAACTCATGACATCAGTAGCAATATTGTACTCATCAGAAAAAAACCCTGGTACAAAACCAAGACCTTTATTCAACAATTGTTCTTGTTCTTGTGACAATGTTTCATCAGACAAGTTTAAAACATTCTGAAAGACACAATCCGTTACGTGAGAAAATTCTGTATCAGCCCCTCTAAGGAGTTGGTTTTTATTCCCATACCTATGTTTATGGCCTCCCCGCCGCCGCTTTCCATTTCTAAAGGGACAAACATGTTAGATTTTTTTACGAGTGGGTGATTCCCTATATCCAACACTATCATTTGTCTGTGTAGGAGGATTCCTCCCCCGATGTACTCATAGTGGACTTCTCCCTAGTTTTTAAAATAGATCTAGGTCTTTTCCTGACTCTAGTACCTGCTGTCCCCTGGTTGGTATCCACAAACCTGACTGTTCTATGAGACTCAAAGGGATGTCCTCTCTGGTAGTCTGAGATGTCCCTATTGAATTTTTTGATTTTCCTTTCCCTGGTTAGTTTATCATAGTTTGCCAGCTCCTTAGACAATTTCTTGGTTGATTCAGTGTATGTGGGCAGGGACTCAAATTTTTTACATTCTTCACATAATGTTCTAACTTCAGTTAGGTTGATATCAACCATTCTTTCATAGTATTGTGCCAATATTCTAGTGAACATCATAGAGACTTGTTGTAACGCCTCATTCCATTCATTGGTTAGTCTCTCTTCAGATCTACCAACCAAAGGTTGTAATCGTATATCCTTAGACCCCTCGGAACAATGTTTTTACTTAAATATGCACGAAACAGTCTTAGATGCCAGATGTTCGCTCTTAAGTTTTTGAGTCCCTTGCTAAGAGTGTTAAATGCCATGTCACATCCATGAGATGGATTGTATCTAGAATAATTTTGATTATTGCCTGGTGTGATATTGATTCCAAAAACACCAATATCCTCCCTATCTGCACATAATCCTTGTAAAATATTTTCCAAATCCATACTTGTGTAATAAATTCCAATAATGCACTCATTAGGACAGCATAAATCAAGCAAGAACAGTCAAAAGAGCTGGCACCCTAAGACACCAACCTCCAATGTGACTACCAAAAAAATTCCCACAGTGTATTGTATGTCATACAATGCTGTAGTAAAATGTCAGTAATAGTATGGATATCACTCAGAGGACAACATATATAATGTCATTGGACAACTTAGGGCAAGATGAAAATAATTTCCCAAAGTATGGTTACCTTGCCAACCTAGTCATGAAAAGTAAGAATGTAAATTTCAAGCAAGTATCTATGATTTATATACATCAAATTGACATTTATAAGTGTAAAAAAGTTTCGTACTGATTAGGAATATACATGAATATAGGAAATGAACGTGTTTTACTGGATAACTATCTTATTGGTTTCAACAAAGGGCCTGTACCTATAAGAAATATCAGATCTTAGATATGAAAACCCAAAGATAGATTAGATAATCCGTCATAATGTTAACATAATTGTTGACAATCAATGGCTGATATGATATGAAGAAATCGTATCCACCATAAGGAAAATACCCAAAAAGAATGCCATCAAAGTCCAAAAAACCTATCAAATCAATGAGTATAACACATCAAAAGCACCCCACTATAATGTATATACCCATATTTTCTATTATGTTTCTAATATGATAGGCTTAAACATATAGACAAAAGGGATGCCAATATATAATGATATGGATTCCAAGGTCCAGACTCGGGCAACCTAAAAATACTGGGGTGTAATAAACAATTTTGCAAAATTCGGCCTGCAGGGTAAGTCTGAAAATAAGTATATAATCTTGGTGACCAAGTGTACTAAGTGTGTAATATAACTCACAGCCCAATAGTGGGCCCAATATACTAAGCTAAATGCCCCATAGGCAGGGCTGCTAGAAATATGTCCCATATGCAGGTTACAATCTTCCACTTCCAATAGAACAATGCTACACAATAGTATCTATCTCTCTCTCTCTATATATATATATATATATATATATATATATATATATATATATATATATATATATATATATATATGAGTCAAGTTGCTGATGTCAAAAAAATATGAAATGTACATAGCAGGTGTAATCCCAAAGATCAAATATGTGTAGTAATGCAGTTCATACACATATAGAAAGTCCTGAGTTATATTAGAATAACCCAAACATACAAATTCGATCTCTTTTTCACAAAAAAGAAAACATGTAATTGAATATCTAACAACCACAATAAATGGTGATATTATTTCAATATATCCCAGATGATAGAGGCACCCATCCAAATTGTAATTATCAGTAGTATACGGACTCAAATTAAACAGTTCTTTCAAATGCGGTTAACAAACATAATCGTGTAATAACCAGAAACAACCTAGTCGCACAGCGTTGTCATCAAAAAGTTACTGTCTATATGCAGACTGAATGTTCCAGATGTTCACCAAAGGTTAATTACAGTACATGGTAATGTCCATAAATGTAGAAGCACTTGAAGTTCTTGTTTAAATATTCTCGCTAGTAAAAGCCACAGTTGCTCCTCACAAACCCTATGTTACCCAAATTGTAAAAAGTCACAACAGTACCTGATATGATGGTAAGCAAAAGGTTTACGTTAGGTAAACACTTCCAGACGTCATATATGCCAATATTTGATGAAATTAGTCATGAACCAAGGTCCTCATACTTCCGAACAGTATATGCTGCCTCCAACTGTCCACGTTGCCCGAGAACCAACCGTTGATCCTTTAATAGTATGAGAAAGCAAAAAGGTGAAAAAAAGGACGCCACACCTCGACATACAGCATTCCACCTCAGATCAATAATCCGCTGAAGAAAATGTCTCCACGAACCCAAATGTGCGGTTGAGGCATACCAAAATGTGAACGTTAATCCAAAAAAAACTTGTGAAAGGTTTTCAAAAGGTGAGAAGAAATCCCTCTATACAAACAATGATAGTGCCGGAATCACGTCCCTACAGCAAAGCCGCCAAACAAGAACAAAACACTATGCTTTGCAAGTAGGGTATGCACAGCCCGAACGTACCAAAACAAACACAATTGGCCAGCAAATGTGAAACCAGAGCACTGTTAAAACAGAATCAAATAGAAAAATGAATGAAATACACAGCTTTTATTTCCAAACTGGTTTCGGCTAAACAGCCTTCTTCAGTGAAAAAGTCTATGTTACATAGTTGAAATCTAATGAATATTTATATGAAACCCCAACCAATGGGATACATGGTATGTTCCCACTCGTAGTCCTGATGCCGCAGACAATGAAATAATATATCGAAATAAAAATAGAAAAGCAGAGAGACAATTCCGAATTAAATAATTGGGGTTTCATATAAATATTCATTAGATTTCAACTAGCAGGCGTCAGGGGCTGTGAAAGCGCCTCACTGAGAACCGGCGACTGGCTTAGCTGAAGCCTCGTCGTCGGTTTTGGACCTCAGATGCCTGTCCTTTTCTTTGTCTTTGCGCTTTTTATAGATTCCGGTAGTCGGCTGCTCCGATGGCATAATACAATTAAATCTTCTGCCAAAATAATGAAATGCAAAATCGTACCAACGCTTAATAGTGCGTTGGTTAAATCTAGCACAAAACCAACAACTAGCAACGTCGTGGTCAGGGCCTAGGCAAGGAATACAGTAAGAATGAAAATCCTTATGAGGTATTTGCTTCCCACAAGAAATACAATTATTAACTTTTTCTGACATCGGTCTGGAGCAAGAAAAAAATTTCCCCAACGGGGTACTTAGCTTTAATGAAGACTTCGGATCTGAAATTCGAACTTGAAAATCTCAGGAGTCGGCCGACCGCCACTTGCGAACTGCTTTTGCTTCAGGCACCGCGCGGCAAGAAAGACTGAAGAAAATGGCGTTGGCTGCATCTTTTATACCCCTGGCGCACTGACGTCAGGGAGGAGGCGACAGCAACAGACGCCGGACCAGGACTTTGGAATAATTCAGGCCGACTGTGGGTAGCCTGACAGCTGGATAACCCAATTGTAATGACTGCAACAGTGAAACACGATGAACATCTATACATCCAAGGGTCCTTAAATTCCCTTGCAGTAATGGTTTGCTTGCTGCTTAGGTTAATGAACTACTGTGAGAACAACAAAAAAAAGTCCTTTGGTTGAATGGCTTTCTTTTGGACAGAATCTAGGTTCTCCCCCAGGAAGATAGTCCTAGGCTCTGCGTGAAAGTTAATTTACAGATACTGAGGGTGAGCCCTAACTTCTGAAAGCAATCCATAGTGATTTTGCATGGTTGTCAGAAGTGCTGCTGGTGATGGAAGATTACCTGATCCAGTCTTAAGTACAGATAAATATGAACCCCCTCTTGTTCTACTGCCAGACATCTGGCAAATACTCTGGGAGCAGCAGACAAGCCGACAAGGCACAGAACCATTAGAGTAAGCCCCTACATGGAAATTAAAAATCTGTGGTGTTCCTCCCCAATACGAACATGAAGCTAGACATTCTTTAATTCGAGTCACCATCTAGACCCCTGGGAAAATAAGAGGTGAAAGGTTTAGAAGACTCAACATTTTGAATTTTGGTCCTATCAAGAATCAGATGAGTCTTGAGAAACTGAACTGGTTCATAGGTGTTTACTAGGCTAACCACCACAAGGGACTTTTAAGTCTAGCCATGCATCCCAAATCTGACATATTCTGGAACCCTTGGTTAAGTGTAAGTAGTGGCTTGGGAGATGAAACCTTTACAAGCAAGGGCCTGGGAGATGAGCCATTTACAGTTTGCCTGTGTCCATTAGAGACATAGGTGCCAAACCAGGAATGAATTTCCTGTTCCTCATTCAACTGTCCATGTTGCACTTTAATTGGGTAAGGGAGAAACTCTGCTTTGCATGGATAAGGAGATGTTCCAGAGATGGAGTGGTCTCTGGAATACATACCTATCTCTTCACCAGGTCCTATTTATATCACAGGCAAGATTTAAGTCTTTAGAATGTGTAATTCTAGTGCTGTTTGTTTTGTGGATATGCAGGAGGTCCATCAGAGTGGGGTCTGACAATGTCCTGTATGCCAGGCATAGATCTCCACTCAACAGCCTGTAGGAGGCAGAATACAGGGATAGGGTCTTGAGGCAGTCTGCATAGGACATTTTACTTACGCCCTGTATTCTTGTAGTGAGGAACCTCTGTGGATATTCCAATTTGCTGGGTATGCCTTGTTAGGTACATACCAAAGGGGGCATTGTACTCCAAGATAGATCTGATGAATGCTAAATACAGTGGAATCATGACTTCTTCAGAGTAGATGCTATACCTCTGCTTATAAGTTGCACAACATAGAATGATTTCCTCACTACTGCAGACATGTGATGGTCAAAAGCTAGTTTACTGTCAGTGTGTGTCCATATGTCCGTGACTACTGGGTCAACTCTAAGAGGTATGTTTGTCAATATGATAGTTACCAGGGGTGGATAGCTTCTTGAAGAACACTATTATGCAGTTCTTGGCATTTAGTTTTATAGTCCATGGCTCGGACACCAGCTGTTTCTCCGGGTCAGCCCTTCCCGGAGAACATTTGTGTCAGTGTAGGATTCAATGACGGCGCCTAATTTGCAATCATCTGCAAATTTAGTCAACCAGAGACCACTGACATTGGCCTTGACTTCAGAGAAGTAAATGCCATAAAGGAGCGGTCCCCTGTCTGTGAGCCAGTTGGCTATTCACCAGGTGACATATGGTTTGTACCCAACCACTTGAGTTTGTCAACAATACCCAAGTGGGGTATTGTCAAATACACTGGCCAGGACAAGGTAGGCACAGTGAACCATTCTTCCCTCACTCATTGCTTTGGTGACCTTCTCAAAGTCGTCCACCAGGTTGAGTAGGCATGACCTGCCCTTGATGAAACCAAACTGGGTTGGGTCCAGTGTCTGGAGGTTTACTATATAGTTACTGATCATTTCCATATTTCTTTCCGTGGCTTTGCCTGCAAGACTAGTGAGACTTATGGGTCTGTAGTTTCCAAGGTCTGTAGGTGGCCAGCCTTTGTGCAGTGTCTCTAGGATCCTTTTTTCTGGGGGATCAGGAGAAGGTGAGAAGAATTCTGTGCCTTGATATAACGAGGTCTTGTAAGAGACCAGGAATCAGTCCCCTCTCTTGTTTTGGAGGGGAACAAATGCCTGGAAATGAGATTTTCCAAAGGCTTAAAGGAGTAGCTCCCTTTTGATAAATATGCAGTAAACATTTGTCTTGTGTGGTCTGTTCCCAGTTATTGGGGAAGGAGAGGAGTCTTCCTCCTCAGGAGAGATGGGAGAATGGGAAGTGCTGAACACAATAAAAGCTGCACATTGGGATGGCCTGGGTCCTTAGACCCATCCCAGGTCTGGAATGTAGATAGACCTGCCACTCTGATACCTGCTTAGGAAGAAGAAATGACTTACTGGGACTGAAAGGTAGAATTCTGTAACAGACTATCTCCGTTTCCCCTTTTTGTCCTGTCAAAACATCTTCTCTGCTGGGGGTCCAAATAGATGCTCTTTGTCCATGGTACATCTCGGACTTGTACTTTAACAAAGTCTGACATGGGCCAAATCCTTAACAAGGCATTTCTCTATGTTATAGATTACATCTCAGCCACCCCCGCATGATGCATCACAGCCACATTTTAGTGAGTGCCTGGACACCTATATCGCACAACGTCTGGCTTTTACCCTGTATTCCCTCTACCTTGGTTTTTATTTGTCATGCACTGACACTCTCTACTTGAGCACAAGGAAAGTACAGTTGTGTATACTTACCACAAATGTAGATGTTGAGTGTATTCACTGTTGCAGTCCTGACTTGTAGGATTTTCTGCCATGAAAGCCCTTGCCTGGCCGGTCTACTAGAGAAAACTCTTTCCGCCTCCCAGGCTGGCGGATGCCCTGACCGATGTCAGTACGCTTAGGTATAAAGGGACTCAGCTTGTGTCATGCACGATTTCAGTGTTTTTTTGCCCTTTACCAGGAGGAGCCCTAAGTAGATAGGAGGAAACTAAGGAAGACAACCTTTACAGCAGGACAGCCAATGGGGGGCGGTCCCCTGGCTGGATTAGTTGATTATTAGTAGGCTACGTAGTAGGCTAAGGGGGCAGAAGGGAGGAAAAAAGACTGCAACAGTGAATGCACTCATACATCTACATATATGGCAAGTGTACACAACTGGACTATGTTCTGTGTTTCACTGTTACAGTCCTGACTTGTGGGAAGAGTCCCAAAGCTGAATTGAGGAGGGGCAGATTAAGGACAGTAGAGGATGCCCTGCAGGATGGCAGTGGCAAATCCTGCTCTGGACTTAGAAAAGGCTGCCAAGTGGCAGTGTATTGAGAAGTTATGCATAGATGACCAGTTGGTTGCTTCCAAGATGTCCTTAGCAGGGACTCCCTTTAAAAAGGCAGCAGAGGTGGCTGTGGCCCTTGTGGAGTGTGGCTTAATCATTTCAGTTTTTGTTTTTTGTCATGATGGCATTTAGAGACTGTCTGTTTAGAAGTTGGCTTCCCCTCAGAGCCAGGGACAAAGATAATAAAAAACAGGTCAGATTTTCTCAACACTTGTCCTGCCCAGATAAAGCAGAGATGCCTGTGCAATCCAAAGAATAAAGTATTCTTTCCCCTCTGTTCTGAGTGTTGGGAAAGAATGTAGGCACATGAATGGCTTGATTTAGAGAAGTATCAGTGACCACCTTGGCCATGAAAGAGGGATTATTCCTGAGGGAAACCCTGTCTTGGTGGAAGATAATAAATGGTTCCACTGCCACGAGGGATGCAACTCAGAAACCCTTCTGGCTCAGGTGATAACAAATGCATGAATTTTAATGGAGTACTAGGAAAGGCCCTCAGGTATTCTAGGATGGTAGTAATGTGTGCTGAATTGGAATTAAGGTGCTGCATCTGGCACCAAATAGACAATCATCTCCACTTGGTTGAATATGATTTTCTAGTGCTAGGCCTTCTAGATTCTTTAAGAATGTCCTACACTTGCTTACTTAGGTAATGTTGCAGCTGGGTGCTGTGTAATTATCCAAGCTGAAAAGCTGAGTGACTGAAGGTTTGAGGTGCACAATCCTTCCCTTGTTTTGAGTGGTAAGGTCTATTCTGCAATTTAACAGCCATGGACACGGATTGGTGAGCTCGAGGAGGATAGGATACCAGTGTTGCCTGGGCCAGTCTGGTGCTATCAGTATTGCCCTTGGGCCCGCTCTCCTCATCTTTAGAAGCACTTGAGGCAGAGAAGGGGTAAGTGGGATGCATAAATGAAGAGGTAAGTCCAAGGGGAGGAGAAAGCATCTGTTTTCCAGGCAGATTTCTGTTTGATCCTGGCACAGAATTTTTTCAGGTGAGTGTTTGCCTTTTTGGCAAACAGGTCTACCTGTGGGACTCCCCATCTCTGAGTCATACTGAGAAAAATTTCCCAATGCAGATGCCATTTGTGGAGGTCAATCAAGTTTCTGCTGAGGTAAGCTGCTAGTGTGTTTTGAGCCCCTGGAAGGTATTGTGCCATGAAGTGCAACCCCAGAGAGTGGCCAGTTTTCCAGACTTGCATCACTAAGCAGCACAGTGGTAAGAGTGTGTGCTTCCCTGTCTATGTACCACATGACTGTGTTACTGTCTGTTTTACTAACAGTACCCCTGGTTCCCATTTTTCGTTGAAGGCTATCACACCTTCTTGCACTGCCACAAGTTCTTTCCAATTGATTATCTGTCCTTGAACTGACCCTCCCACTTCCCTTGGGACTGGAGGTGCTGAAAGTGAGCCCCCCCCCCCCCCCCCAGGCTATCTCTGAAGCATCCGAGGTTTGGGTTTGGTCCTGCTGAATGAAACTGAAGGGAAGGTCCTAACTTTGGGTACAAGTCTGTACTCATCAAGCAAACTATTGTTTGAGAAAACTGGATCAGCTGTACTTCGGTCTCTAGAGAGAGAGTTCTAGCACCATACATTCTTGAGGCACCATTGAAGCTTCCTCATGTGTAGCCTGGCCAGGGGACCCATGAGGATACATGATGCCATACATCCCAGTGCTTGGAGAAACTCTCTGGCCGAGATGCAATGTTTCCGCTGGTTTTTGGAAATAATTTGTCAAAAGGAGACTTTGGAAGAAGGAAAGCCTTTTGAAGTGAAGAGTCCAGGAGTTCCCCCAGGAAAACTATCCTTTTGGTTGGGGCAGAGGTGGATTTCTGGAGATTTACTGTGAATCCCAGGGAAGACAGGAGACCTTTGATGAACTTCAGGTCCTTGAGGAGTTTTGGCAGGTCTGTGGCCTGCATCAGGCAATCGTCCAAGTAAGGGCATATTTGGACCCCGCTGGTCCTGCAGAAAGCAACTGCAGGTGCTAAACACTTTGTGAAAACCCTTGAAGTGGTAGACAAGCCACAGGGAAATGCTGAAAACTGATAGTGACTGAAGCCTGCCCAGAAGCGAAGAAAGCTTCTGTAAGACTTCTGAAATGGAATGTACAGATGGGCATCTTTTATGTCTAGTGAGACCATGAAGGCTTGAGGGGTTATCATGGGTAATGGCTTGTGAAGTGTCAACATTTTGAACATTGGAACCAGGAGAAACTGATGTCGGACAGGTTTAAGATGGGGTGCCAACAGCCTTCCTTTCTGGGAACCAGGAATAGTCTGGAGTACAATCCTTCACCTTTTTGGTCTTCTGGAACTGGTTCTGCAGCTCCCTGAGAGTACAAGATCTGAATCTGGGCAAGGGCCTCTGATTTACGATTTTGTGGAACATCTGGATAGCCTGAGTATTTCAAAGGCTCTTTGAAAGTAAGTTTGTAACCATCTGAAATAACATCTAGAACCCACTTGTCTGAAGTGATATGGGATCAGTTTTGTTTGAACAGCGATAGCCTTCCTCCTAGTCTTGGGGTGGGGAGGGGGGGAAGTGAGGTGGATGAGTCATAGTTGTTCTCTGGCAGTGGCTTGGGACCTAGAACTATGACAGTTGAGAGTCCTTCATAGTAAGACTGTCAGATGCATATACCTTTTTCCCCAAACCCATCAAGGGCCCTACTCTGTCTGTACATAATGGGTTCCTGGATGAACTGGCTCTAGCCCCTTTGGGCCCTGGTGTGACCACCTCAGGGTCAGCAGAGGGATTTTTAAAAAGGTACTTTGAGTCCTGTACCCTATAAAACCTGTTTGGTTTGCAGGGGGAAGGGAAACTGGATTCAAGCAGGAATCCTGGAAAACATCTTCAACTACCTCTAAAATGGGGGAGGGGGATAAAGTACAGTTGTGTACACTTAACATAAATGTAGATGTTAAGAGTGTATTCACTGTTGCAGTCATTACATTTGGGGTTATCTGCTTGCAGTAGCCCTCAGATTAATAAAGTCGTGGGTCCTCCGTCAGTTGCTGTCCCTTCTTCCATGACATCAGGTTGTCAGGGGTATAAAACATGCAGCCGATGCCATTACATCAGTTTTTCTTGCCCCAGATGTCAGGTGGCCCCTTAATGGGAAGCAGTTAAATCTATAAATACAAGGATATACCTTCAACAAAAAAAGTAAATATACCAAAAAGCTTTTGAGCATAGTAAGGGAAAGTAGAGATATAGCCAACAGAAGAAAGGGGGCTGGAGGCAGGGTAACCAGGACTGCACCAGTGAACACACTCGAACATCTACATTTATGGTAAGTGTACACAACTGTACTATGTTCTTAGTGTTTCACTGTTGCAGTCATTACATTTGGGTAGATTCCCAAAGCTAAGGTTGGGAGGAGGAATTTAAATAGAATCAGGACCAGCAATAAGGCTCTGCAAGATTGCACTGGTAAATCCAGCTCTGGATTTAGAGAAAATTGGCAAATGATAACGCTTGGTGAAAGTATGTACAGAACTCCAGGTTGCAGCTTGTAGGATGTCCCTGGCAGGGATGCCTCTGAGAAAGGCTGTAGAGGTAGATGCAACCCTGGTAGAATGGGGTCTGATGCCCTGAGGGATAGGTTTTCCATGGTGCTTATAGCAGAACTGAATGCAGTTGCATATCCATTTTGAAATGGTTTGCTTTGAAATAGCTTTCCCCACTGTCCCTGCAGCAAATGCCACCAGCAGTTGTTCAGATTTCCTTTGAGGTTTAGTCCTGTCCAAGTAGAATCTAAGTTGTCTGTGCACATCTAAGGAGTGCAGTATCCGTTCCCCTTTGTTCTGTGGGTTAGGAAAGAAGGTAGGGCAAATGAATGGACTGATTAAGAGCCACACTGGATACCACCGTGGGCATGAAGGAGGGATTTGTTCTGAGGGACACCCTGTCCGCATGAAAGATGATGAAAGGCTCCACTGCCATAAGGGCCTGTAATTCAGATACCCTTTCTTGCTGAAGTGATTGCTAAAAGGAAAGCTGTTTTCCAAGAAAGGCATTTTTAGTCTGCAGTAGCAGCTGGCTCAAAAGAAGGAACAGTGAGTTTATCCAAGACAAAGTTAAGGTCCCAGGCTGGAGTTGGAGCTCTCCTGGGTGGCCTTAAATTTTTGGACCCTCTAAGGAACAGCTTGAGCAGTGAGTGAGAGAAGAGGGGAGGCTCTGAGTTATAATGAGCTGAAACGGCTGATACATGAAGTTTGATGGAGGAAAAGGACAAGCCCTTATGAAGCATCTCAGTCAAGTATTGTAAAATCTGAGGTAAACTGGGTGCTACTGCGCTCTTCCCTTGAGATTGGTTCCAGGCACAGAATCTTTTCCATTTTACAGCATAAGATTTTCTAGTACTAGGCCTCCTTGCTTCTAAAAATGATATCCATCACTGATTTACTGAGGGATGGGTAAAGGAGAGATTAGGTAATTAGTCAGACTGCTAGGTTCAGGTTTTGCAGCGGAGGGTGCAGAATCTGATTCTCCTGCCGAGACAACAGGGAAGGAGTCTGAGGCAGGTACCATAGGGGCAAGCATGACACACTGCGCAAAAGGGGGTACCAGTGTTGGTGTGGCCAGTCAGGTGCAATTAAAATCGTCCTTGGCTTGTCCTGTTTGATCTTTAGTAGTACTTTGAAGAGCAGAGGCAGAAGAGAAAAGGCATAAACTGATAGGTTTTTCCAGATGAAGGACAGAGCATCCACTTTCCAAGCTAACTTGTGGGGAATCCTTGTGCAAAATTTGTCCATTTGATGGTTCTGGGGGGAGGCAAACAGGTCTATATCTGGGCTCACCCATCTGCTTGTCAACATGCTGAAAATCCTTGGTTCCAGTTTCCACTCGTGTGGGTCCATGAGGTTTCTGCTTAGTCCGTCTGCCAGTTTATTTAGTTTTCCTGGCAGGAATTGAGCTTGTAGATTCACTTGGTAGCTCAAGGCTGTGTTCCGCAATGCCATGGCTAGTCTGCAGAGGGGGTAAGAATGTGTACCCCCCCTGCTTATGTGCCACATATCAGTGGTGTTGTCCGTCTTTACCATTAGTTGTGCTGGAAGAATGTGGTCCTTGAAGGCTGTCAAGAGCATTCTGTACAGCTAACATTTCTTTTTGATTTATGTGCAGGTGCATTTGACTTGGTTTCCATTTGTCCTGAATGCACTTCCCTGCCAGGTGAGCCCCCCATACATAGTCTAATGCATCTGTTGCTAAGGTTTGGGCGGCAGGGGATAGTGTGAATGGTAGTCCCTTGTTTTGGTGGCAGGCCTCTGCCCAGCAGAGGAACTCTAGGCGTAGGCAAGGTATGATCATCATTCATTGTCCACGCTGGTGTAAACGACCTGAGACGTACCTCCCTGGACTACATGAAAAGATACATAGAGGTGCTCTCTGATTATGTAGCCCAGGCAGGTATGACCCTGACCTTGAGCAGTATCCTACCTTCACCAAGAATGATGTCACAATACAGAGATAAGATGATCAGCTTTAACAATTGGCTTAAACTCTGGTGTCATTCAAAGGGGATCCAATGTCTGTCTGCCTGGGATGACATGCTGGACAAGCCACGCTGCTTCGCAAGGGACGGCTTGCACTTGTCACCCTGGGATTCGGATTTTGGCAAAGGCTCTTGCCACCCCATAGTGCCTTTTTAGGCAAGGCTCAAATTCTAAACCTACCACCCTAGAACAAAACAAAGAAAAAACTAAGGGTAATGCTGCTCAATGCCAGAAGTCTCAACCTCAAGATGCACGCACTCGAGGCCCTTCTCAGTATGGAGAACATAGATGTCTGTGCTGTGACAGAAACCTGGTTCAAGGCTCCTGAGAGCACCCCAGCACTATCAGGTTTTACCTCATATCATGCGTTCCGGCCACAAAACCCGGACAATACCAAGAAAGGAGGAGGGGTATCCATATTCATCAAGGACACCCACACCTCAAGATTGGTGGCATCGCACGCTGCATCGGAAACCATCCAGGTGCAATTAACCATAGGCAAGGCTGCTCTGCAAATTGTAGCATGTTACAGGCCACCCTCGCAAACTCAGGAACCTCACATGGCCTTCCTGAAAACACTGGAGGGGATAAATGTATCTCCGAACACCATCACACTAGGTGACTTCAACTACCCTAATATAGACTGGGAACACTACTCAAGCCCAAACACTCTAGCCCAAAAGTTCCTGGAATTCATAAACTCAAATGCCATGGAACAACTAGTCACCATCCCCACAAGAGGAGAGAACATACTTGATCTCATCATCACGAACATGGGAGCACAATGTTCAACGCCAGAAGTATACCCCTCACTGGTGAGATCTGATCACAAACTAATCTCGCTGGAGGTCCTCATCCCGCCCCCACCCCAAATGAAAAAGACCACAGTAAAGAACTTCTCGAAAGCCGACTTCACACTTCTAAAGACTAGTGTGGTCTCCTTTATGGCCCCTGAGCCGGCGGTTAACATTACTCAAACCGGTGAATCACTTAAAAATGCCTTCTACCAGCACCTGCAGGGCTGCATGGATCAGGCAACCCCAAGCAAAACAAAGACTCTTTGTACCAAAGGCAAGCGTCCAGTCTGGTGGACCCCAGCCATAAACAAACTCTACAATAAAAGGAGAAAGCTACTACAAGATAGAGCAAAATCCTTAAAAGGTAGGACACCGCTGATCACTATAAGTAAAAAGCTAAGAGCTCTCATAAAATCATCCAAAGCTAATTTTGAGAAAAAAATAGCTAAGGACTCTAAAGACAACCATAAAGCATTCTTTAGCTATGTCAGAAACCTAGGAGGAAACTCCCAGATATGCTCAGAATTAGTTCAAAATGATGTGAAGATTACTGATCCTACAGACATTGCCAACATACTGGCTGACAGGTTCAGTGCAAACTTCTCCCACCCTCCCTGCCTAAAGAAGAGATATCTATACCAAATGATTGTAGCCCCCAAACATCTCCAACGCTCAGGTGAGAACTGCTCTCTCAAGGCAAAGAACACAGCATCCATGGGACCTGATGGTGTCCCCGGCTGTGTGCTCCATGAACTCAACGAGGAATTAAACCCACAGTTAGGACAACTGTTTAATCTTAGTCTCACCTCCGGATACGTCCAGGAGTGGCGCACAGCGACTGTGGTCCCACTCCACAAAGGCGGTGCCTCCACCGAACCTGGAAATTACCGTCCCATTAGCTTGACAAGCCTGATATGCAAAGCCATGGAAAGGATCATAATGGATCTCATAAATAAAGACATAGGGAATTTGCAGACTTTGGATCCAACCCAGTTTGGCTTTGTCAAAGGCAGATCATGCCTTTTAAACTTGGCTGACTTTTTCGAAACAGTCACCAAGGCCATTGACTAGGGAAAGGCAGTCCATACAGCCTACCTAGGCCTGGCGAAGGCTTTCGATACAATACCCCACTCGGGTATCATTGAAAAACTCATCAACTTAAATGTAAACCCATACATTACAAGATGGGTTGCAAACTGGCTGAGTGACAGAACCCACAGGGTCAGAGTTGCTGGTGCCATGTCAGACTCTAAGCCTGTCACAAGTGGTGTCCCACAGGGCTCAGTCCTGGGCCCACTCTTGTTTGGCATCTACTTTTCTGAAGTACAAGCAAACACAGGAGGGTTATGGCTGACAGTTTGCAGATGACTGCAAACTGGGCGCCGTAGTTGAGAACACATCCGACACAGATATCCTTCAGAAGGGTCTCACAGAAACGGATAACTGGTGCCAGAGCCATGGCCTCAAGTTAAATGCCAAGAAATGCATAGTCATACCCTTCGGGAAAAATAAGGTTACCCCTAGCTACCATATAGGTGGCAATCCCCTGAACACAGAAGAAGTTATTAGGGACCTGGGAACCCAGGTTGACAGTAGCCTTTCATTCGACACTCATATTGCTAAAGTAGTTAGGAAGACCTTCTACATTGCCCACCTTATCATGAAGGGATTCACATCTAGATCAAGGGAAGTCATAGTCTCCCTATACTCATCACTCATCAGACCAATGATAGAGTACAATGCCCCATTCGAATGTATCTGACCCGGCACTTGCAGCAGCTGGAGAGGCCACAAAAGTTCCTCACCAAAAGGATAAAGGGTCTCAAAATCTGTCTTATGCTGCACGACTGAAAGAACTCCAGTTATATTCAGTTGCGTGCAGCTTGCTCAGAGGTGACCTATGCCTGACATACAAGGCCATGTCAAACCCAGATTTGATGAATATGCTTCATCTCAAAAAATCTAGATCCCTCAGAGCCACAAGGGCGGGTGACTTAAACCTCGACACGGTTATTAATAGGACGTGCTGGAGGGATAGATTCATCACCCAAAGACTTCCTATGCTGTGGAACAAAATCCCGGTTTATGTGAGGCAGAGCACCTCGCTGGCCTTGTTCAAGAGGAATCTTGACCAATGGATGGGAGATCGCAGATACACCCCAGGGGTTACCTCAGTGTCACTGCTCGACAGAGGCACAGCTAAATAATGGGCATAGTTTCTCCAAACTAAGGGGTGGCGTAAGCCACAAAACTATGGGCAAGGCTTATAAATGCCCTCGGGCAGATAGCCTAGTATGAACCTATGAACCTATGATAGGAATCATTGCTTCTAGATCCTGAGAATGTTGGCACCATAGGCTTTTGAGATACCATTGTAAGTTTCCTCATATGCAGCCTTGCATATGGAATTAGAAGAATGCAGGAGGCCATGAACCCCAAAGGCTTGTAGTATTTGCCTTGCAAATGACTGGGTTTTTGTGGCAACTTGTTTGAAGTAGGTTGTCAAATGAATCTGTTTCTCTGGCATGAGGAAAGCCATCTGGGAAGTAGTATTCAAGCTTGCTCCCAGGAATATAATTTGACAGGGTACCAGGTGTGATTTTTCGTTTATGGTGTACCGCACAGACAAGTCAGCACCCTTTGAACAAAAAACAGATGATTCAAAAGTATGTCCTTGCTTTCTGCCTGAATTAGACAATCGTCCAGGTATGGGGTTATTTGAATATTTCTTTGCCTGTAAAATGCAATGACTGGAGCTAGGCACTTTGTGAATACCCTGGGCGCAATAGATAAGCCAAACGGAAGTGCAGACAACTGATAGTGCATGTTGCCTGCTTTGAAGCATAGGTATCTTCTGCAAGACTCCCTGATAGGGATGTGCAGGTATGCTTCTTTTAAGTCTAGTGTTGCCAACCAGGCATCCTTGCCTAGCATTGGAAGCAACTGGTGAAGAGTCAGCATCTTGAATTTTGGAATCACCAGAAAGATGTCTAGGGTAAAAAGGTCCAGGATAGGATGCCAAGATTTGTCTTTTCTGGGTACCAGGAAAAGTCTCTTCTGGTACCAACTGAATAGCCCCCATGTTTAAGAGGGAGAGTACTTGATTTTGGGCCTCTACCCACTGATTTGGGGGTAGATCTGGCCACCCGCTTGGTGTTGGTAACATGTGGAAGTGAAATCTGTATCCTTGGGACACTGTATTTAAAACCTCTTTGTCCTGGGTAATGAGTTCCCAGTTTTTTGCCTGCAGACCAATCTTTCCGCCTAAAGGAGCATTCAGTTGGGAAGTGCTGGAAGTTTTAAAAGCAAGTCATTGAGACAGTTTTCCATAGGGGGAATCTTACTACTCCCAGATTTGGATGCGGAAACACCCCACTGCTTAGTCTTGTGCGTCCCCTGGGACTGAAACCTGGGGTTTCTGCTGTGTTTGGGTTTGGATTGAGAAGACCTGGAATGGGATGGAAAGGACCAATTCTCAGAGGGCCAATGCCTACTAAATCTTGGAGGCTGAACTTATAAGAAATCTAACGGTTTGCATAGATTTAGCTTTATCTTCCATCTTTTTCAAAACTTCTTCTGCCTGGCAGTTTAAAACCCTAATGGCCAAGGTTGCAGAAGTGTAAACCTTCTTACTCCATCTATCCAGCGCTCTGGAGTCTCTATCAAAAGGGGTAGGATTTTTAGCAGTAGAAGCCTTAATATGCCCTTGGGCCCCTGTGAAATAGTCTCTGGATCCACAATAGGTTTTAAAAAGGAACTTGTGTGAATCAGGAAACCAGTAATATCTGTCAGGGTTTCTGGGAGCAGGAGGCAAACTAGATTCCGAAAAGGCATCAACAATGTATAGTACAGGAGGTATATAGCTAAAGGCCTATGCTGAGGCAGGAGTAAGAAATCCCTAAGCCTCTTTTTTGAATCAGAAAAATCCTGGCTTTTCCAGTGGAAATGCTCCCTTAGAGTATGTAAGGTTTCACCAAAAGAAAAATCCTCTGGAGGGGAAGCAGAGGGAATAGAGTCCTCAATCAGAATCCTCATAAGTAGATAAGGGTAAATCCAGACCATCAGAAGAATCAGAAAAATCAGAATCCTGGTCAGAAGATTCATAAACAACTTCAGTCCTAGGTCACTTAGGAGGAGGTGATTGGCTTCCCATGATTAGAGTTATAAGATCTTCAGTCATTCTTATTTGTTTTTTTAGGCATAGAGGCCTGAGCATGCGGCTTGGGGGTTGGTTTCTCAGGCATGGTTTGAGGTTTAGGCCTAAATGAAGAAGGAGGCGTTGGTTTAATATGCAAGTCCGTAGGCCTGAATTCCCCCTCAGAAGCCGGTGCCTGCACAGTGGCTCCGGACCCATCCAAGGTAGAGACATCCACAGGTTCCACAGTTGAAGCATCTCGCAGCATATCGGACTCCAAATGGGTCTCAGTAGAGGCCTGCGAATCAAAAGTAGCAGGTATCGGGAGCTGCAAAAGCACCTGAGTACTGGCGAACTGGCTTAGGAGAAGCATCGTCAGCAGCTTTGGACCTAGGCGGCCTGTCTCTGTCTTTATCTTTGTGTTTTTTTGGTATAGCGGTAGTTGGATGGTTAACTGACGACATTTCTGGATAATTGAACCAAAATATTTAGAGGTGAAAATAGAGAGACGACGGATAGTGCGCCGATTAAATAAGGCACAAAACCGACAGCAAGGTACGTTGTGGTCAGGGCCTAGGCAAGGAATACAGTACGAATGAAAATCTTTGTTAGGTATTTGCTTTCCACGAGTAATGCAATTATTAACTTTTACTGACATCAGTAAGGAGCAAGAAAAAGTTTCCCCAATGGGGTACTTAGCTTTAGTTGAAGACCTCGGTTCTGAAACTTGAAAACGAAAATTTCAGGAGTCGGCCGACCAGCACTTGCGAACTGCTTCTGCTTCGGGTACCGCACGGCAAGGAAGACTGATGTAATGACTTCGGCTGCATGTTTTATACCCCTGATGTCATGGAAGAAGGGACAGCAATTGACGCAGGATCCAAGACTTTGTTAATCAGGCCGACTGAGGGCTACTGCAAGCAGATAACCCCAAATGTAATGACTGCAACAGTGGAACACGAAGAACATCCAGTAGTTTGTGTTCAGATAGATTTAGCAACTCCCTAACTCTCTTTTTGGCCTGGGGGATATTCCTGTGCCTCCCACCGAAAGTACAGTTTTGTACCTACCATAAATGTAGATGTTCGAGGATCCACATTGCTGCAGTCATAACCTGTGGGTAGTCCGCTGTCCTCGGTCGGCCCGAATACCAAAGAGTTAGGCTGGCGTCGGTCATGGTCGCCCGGAGCTGACGTCAGTACGTAGTAGTACTTAAGCGCATGACCGACGCCATATCTTCAGTCTTTCTTGCCCCAGATGTCAGAAGGCCTTAAAAAGGAAAGGCCAGAGCCAAAAAAGAAAATGCCCAACAACCACAAGGGAGAAAATAACAATTATCCTAAAGGAACAACAACAACAACCCCAAACAATAGAGGGGAAGGAGGGAGGGAAAATAGGACTGCAGCAATGTGGATCCTCGAACATCTACATTTACGGTAGGTACAAAACTGTACTATGTTCTTCGTCTCACATTGCTGCAGTCATAACCTGTGGGTAGAATCCCAAAGCAAAGGAAAAGGGAGGCTGGCAAACTAAAAAGCATTAGGAGCTGCTAACATGCCCTGTAAGACTGCAGTGGCAAACCCAGCCCTAGACTTGGAATAAAGAGGGTAGCTGCCTCCAAAATATCCTTAGTAGCTACACCCCTCAAAAAAGCAGTAGATGTGGCAGTAGCCCTAGTAGAATGAGGTCTGATCCCAGCAGGAACATTCTTCCCATGATGAGAATAACAAAAAGCAATACAATGACCAATCCACTTTGAAATAGTCTGCTTTGAAACAGCTTTCCCTTGTGAACTCAAAGCAAAAGAAACAAATAACTGTTGAGTCTGTCTGAACTCCTTAGTTCTGCTCAAATAGTAACGTAACTGCCTGTGGATATCCAAAGAATGCAAGACTTTTTCCCCCTTATTTTGGGGATCAGCATAAAACGTAGGCAAATGGATAGACTGGTTCAAGGCCACATTAGAAATCACTTTTGGCATAAAAGTAGGGTTAGTGCGCAAAGAAACTCTATCCTTATGGAATATCAGAAAGGGTTCAACTGCCATGAGAGCCTGCAATTCAGATACCCTCCTAGCAGAAGTAATGGCCAACAAAAAAGCAGTCTTTCAAGACAAAAACTTCAATTCAGACGTAGCTGCAGGTTCAAAAGGAGGCAAAGTAAGCTTCTCCAACACAAAATTGAGATCCCAGGAAGGAGTAGGAGCTCTACGTGGGGGTCTTATATTTTTTGCCCCTCTAAGAAATTGCTTAAGCAAAGGGTGTGAAAATAAAGGAGGGTCACAATCATAGTGAGCAGAAATGGCTGCAGCATGAACCTTCACAGAGGAAAATGACAAACCCTTGTCTAGTAATTCAGTAAGGTACTGTAGTGTAAAACTCAAATTAGGCACCGAGACATCAAAGCCCTTTGTTGTGCTCCAAAGAAAAAATCTCCTCCATTTATCAGCATAAACTTTTCTAGTGCTGGGCCTGGCTTCCAAAATGACATCTAAAACCTGTTGAGGAAGCTGAGATCCCACAGGCTCTAAAACAGAATACGCCAGGCCGTTAGATGCAGGGACTGCATCCTGACATTGAGCAAATGACTGCTTGACTGGGACAACAAGTGAGGAAGCTGTGGCAAAGGCCAAGGGGGCTCCTGAATTAAACTCCTCAGCAGAGGATACCAGTGCTGACTTGGCCAATCTGGTGCTATTAGAATCATGCAAGGCTTGTCCCGCCTGACTTTCAAGAGTACCTTGGGAAGGAGAGGCAGAGGAGGAAAAGCATAGACGTGAAGGTTGTTCCAACTGAAAGATAGAGCATCCACTTTCCAAGCTTTTGGGTGAAACATCTTTGTGCAAAATTTTGGTAGTTGGAAATTTAGAGGAGAAGCGAACAGATCTATGTCTGGAGTTCCCCAAGCCACTGTCATCTGTTGGAATACCTGAGGATCCAATTTCCACTCGTGGGGGTCCACAATTTGTCTGCTCAATACATCTGCTAGGGAGTTCTGTGCTCCTGGCAGAAACCTTGCTTGAAGAGTGATGTGCAAACTCAGAGCAGTCTCCCACAATATCATTGCTTGTCTGCAAAGAGGGTAAGAATGGGTTCCCCCCTGCTTGTTGATGTACCACATGACTGTAGTGTTGTCTGTTCGAATCAACACCTGTCCTGGTTGAAGTAGGCCCTTGAAAGCCATCAGGGCAAACTGGACTGCTAACATCTCCTTCATGTTGATATGCAAATGCTGTAGTCTGGGAGGCCACGTGTCTTGAATCCATTTCCCATTGAAGTGTGCTCCCCAAGCCAGGTCTGAGGCATCCGTCGTTATGATCTGACTCGCCTCTGGTCGGGTCACAGAGAGTCCCTTGTTTAGGTGACATTCCTGTGCCCACCACAAGAATTCCTTCTGGATGCAAGGTATTATCTGAATGACAGTGTCCAAATCGTGGCAGTGTTGAGTCCATACACTTTTGAGATACCATTGTAGCTTCCTCATATGCAGTTTGGCATTGGGAAGTACTAGAATGCAAGATGCCATGAACCCCAAGGCTTGAAGGACTGTCCTTGCAGTCAGCCTGGACAGTACTGATAATTGCTGGAAGTATAGGTGAAGAGTTCTTTGTTTGTCCGGGGTCAGAAAAGCCATCTGAGAAGCTGTATTCAGTCTCACACCCAGAAAGCACATGTCCTGAGAGGGTACTAGACTGGACTTTATTTCGTTCACAGAATACCCTAGGCACCTTAAAACTGCCATTACATACTGTAGATGTTGAAGTAACTTGTCTTTGTCTTGAGCAAGAATCAGGCAATCGTCCAGATAAGGATAAATTTGTATTCCCCTCTGTCTGAAGAAAGCTTTACAGGAGCCAGAACCATTGTGAACACCCTGGGCGCAGTAGATAAACCAAAGGGCAATGCAGAGAACTGATAATGAGAAGTACCAGCCCGAAATCGCAGGAATCTCCTGCAGCTGGGCCTGATAGGAATGTGAAGATAGGCCTCTTTGAGATCCAGAGTTACCATCCAGTGATCTTTGCCTAGCATAGGCAGAAGTTGCTGTAATGTTAACATCTTGAACTTTGGAATGTCTAGGTAGGTATTGAGAATGGACAAATCCAGAATTGGCCTCCAAGTGTTTCCTTTCTTTGGCACTAGGAATACAGGAATAAAACCCTAGGCCTACTTCTGACGGAGGTACCACCTGGATTGCTCCCATCTGTAAAAGCAAAGAAATTTGTTCCTGAGCCTCCAGCCTTTGCTGAGGAGGTACATCTGGCATGCCTTTGAAAGGAGGAAAAGTGTGAAAATAAAACTTGTAGCCTTGATTTATTATTTCCAACACCCATTTGTCCTGGGTGACCAAATGCCAATTTTGTTTGAAAAGTGCCAACTTTCCTCCTAGAGGAGCTGCCAGAAAAGAAGGATCTGGCAGCTGAAGATACAGGTCATTGGGTCTGTTTACGAAAAGGCTGACCCCTGCCCTCACCAGAAGACTGTGCAGGAGAACTCCAAGTCCTAGGTCTGAAAGAACCCTGAGCGTGAGCCCTGCCCCTACCACATCTAGACCTGCCCTTAGACTGAAAATCCGAAGGGTAGGACCATCCTCTTGCAGGCCAATTCCTGCTAAACTTAGGGGGCTGCACTTGCAAAAAATCCTTAACCGTCTGCATAGACTTAGCTTTATCTTCCATCTTTTTCAAAACTGACTCCACAGGGGAACCAAAAAGAACTTCAGATTGAAGAGGAGCATCCAAAATCAGAGCTTTAACATGCTCTGACAAATTTTGATCCTTAAGCCAGGCATGTCTACGAATAACTGAACCAGTAGCAGCCACCCTGGATGAAGCCTGAAGAGCATCGAAGCCACATTGCAAGGAATGTTTACCAACTTGATCTGAAGCATGAACCAAGTCCTGCAATTCCTTACACTCTATACCCTCAGATAAAGCATCTACCTTAGATTTCAATTGACCTAACAGAAAGTTCTGATACTTCAGCATATGAAATTGGCAATTTAAAGCCCTCATAGCTAACGTGTACACTTTTTTCCCCCACCTATCCAACGCTCTAGAACAGGGGTGTCCAACCTTTTCAGTTGCAAGGGCCGCATTGAGTCAACAGAAATGGTCTGGGGGCCGCATGTAAAATATATCATTGTAGATGGCAAGTGAGGACCCCCAAAAAAAAAAAAAAAGTCTTTCACGTAAACTGAAGAGCAAAAAAAAAAAAAAAAAAAGGTTTTTAATGCAGAAGCATTGCAGTTCCGCATTCAACAGAAGTAGCTCCGTATTTAGTGTATTAATATTTACTGTTTTTTGATTGGCCCATATACCGGCATACAAGCCAATCAAAAAGGGCTAAACACGGAGCTACTTCTGTTTAAGGCAGAACACAACAAGCTCTGTGTTTAGCGATTTTTTGATTGGCCCATATGCCAGGTATACGGGCTAATCAAAAAAGAAGTCCACCTAACAGCAAAGCCTGACTTCAAATTACCCTCATTAATTTCAGTTATCTTTCTCCTGCATTCGTACCACTCTGCATTTCTATATATTCCACTGACTGCAAAAGATTCCTCCCCAAGGTGTAATAAGCTTTCTAACAAAGTATGCTTCTGATTTTTTGATACTTTCTGGGGGAAAAAAAACAAAAAACCCCCAAATAAAAAATGACCCCCAAAATTCCAACTTTGAAATGGGTTTCTCCCCCTTTTTGAAAAAAAAAAAGCTTTCCCCCCTTTGGGGGAAACCTTTCCCAAAAAGCAAAAGAAACAAATAACTGTTGAGTCTGTCTGAACTCCTTAGTTCTGCTCAAATAGTAACGTAACTGCCTGTGGATATCCAAAGAATGCAAGACTTTTTCCCCTTATTTTGGGGATCAGCATAAAAGTAGGCAAATGGATATATATAGGACTGGTTCAAGGCCACATTAGAAATCACTTTTGGCATAAGAAGTAGGGTTAGTCTTGCCAAAAGAAACTCTATCCTTATGGAATATCAGAAAGGGTTCAACTGCCATGAGAGCCTGCAATTCAGATACCCTCCTAGCAGAAGTAATGGCCAACAAAAAAACAGTCTTTCAACACAAAACTTCAATTCAGACGTAGCTGCAGGTTCAAGGCAAAGTAAGCTTCTCCAACACAAAATTGAGATCCAGGAAGGAGTAGGAGCTCTGCGTGGGGGTCTTATATTTTTTGCCCCTCTAAGAAATTGGTTAAGCAAAGGGTGTGAAAATAAAGGAGGGTCACAATTATAGTGAGGAGAAATGGCTGCAGGATGAACCTTCACAGAGGAAAAATGACAAACCCTTGTCTAGTAATTCAGTAAGGTACTGTAGTGTAAAACTCAAATTAGCACCGAGATCAAAGCCCTTTGTTGTGCTCCAAAGAAAAATCTCCTCCATTTATCAGCATAAACTTTTCTAGTGCTGGGCAGCCTGGCTTCAAAATGACATCTAAAACCTGTTGAGGAAGCTGAGATCCCACAGGCTCTAAAACAGAATACGCCAGGGCGTTAGATGCAGGACTGCATCCTGACATTGAGCAAATGACTGCTTGACTGGGACAACAAGTGAGGAAGCTGTGGCAAGGCCAAGGGGCTCCTGAATTAAACTCCTCAGCAGAGGATACCAGTGCTGACTTGGCCAATCTGGTGCTATTAGAATCATGCAAGGCTTGTCCAGCCTGACTTTCAAGTTACCTTGGGAAGGAGAGGCAGAGGAGGAAAAAACATAGGCGTGAAGGTTGTTCAACTGAAAGATAGAGCATCCACTTTCCAAGCTTTTGGGTGAAACATCTTTGTGCAAAATTTTGGTAGTTGGAAATTTAGAGGAGAAGCGAACAGATCTATGTCTGGAGTTCCCCAAGCCACTGTCATCTGTTACCCGGAATACCTGAGGATCAATTTCCACTGTGGGGTCCACAATTTGTCTGCTCAATACATCTGCTAGGAGTTCTGTGCTCCTGGCAGAAACCTTGAAGAGTGATGTGCAAACTCAGAGCAGTCTCCCACAATATCATTGCTTGTCTGCAAAGAGGGTAAGAATGGGTTCCCCCCTGCTTGTTGATGTACCACATGACTGTAGTGTTGTCTGTTCGAATCAACACCTGTCCTGGTTGAAGTAGGCCCTTGAAAGCCATCAGGGCAAACTGGACTGCTAACATCTCCATGTTGATATGCAAATGCTGTAGTCTGGGAGGCCACGTGTCTTGAATCCATTTCCCATTGAAGTGTGCTCCCCAAGCCAGGTCTACCACGAGGCATCGATCGTTATGATCTGACTGCCTTCGCCTCTGGTCGGGTCACAGAGAGTCCCTTGTTTAGGTGACATTCCTGTGCCCACCACAAGAATTCCTTCTGGATGCAAGGTATTATCTGAATGACAGTGTCCAAGTCAAATCGTGGCAGTGTTGAGTCCATACACTTTTGAGATACCATTGTAGCTTCCTCATATGCAGTTTGGCATTGGGAAGTACTAGAATGCAAGATGCCATGAACCCCAAGGCTTGAAGGACTGTCCTTGCAGTCAGCCTGGACAGTACTGATAATTGCTGGAAGTATAGGTGAAGAGTTCTTTGTTTGTCCGGGGTCAGAAAAGCCATCTGAGAAGCTGTATTCAGTCTCACACCCAGAAAGCACATGTCCTGAGAGGGTACTAGACTGGACTTTATTTTAGTTCACAGAATACCCTAGGCACCTTAAAACTGCCATTACACATACTGTAGATGTTGAAGTAACTTGTCTTTGTCTTGAGCAAGAATCAGGCAATCGTCCAGATAAGGATAAATTTGTATTCCCCTCTGTCTGAAGAAAGCTTTACAGGAGCCAGAACCATTGTGAACACCCTGGGCGCAGTAGATAAACCAAAGGGCAATGCAGAGAACTGATAATGAGAAGTACCAGCCGAAATCGCAGGAATCTCCTGCAGCTGGGCCTGATAGGAATGTGAAGATAGGCCTCTTTGAGATCCAGAGTTACCATCCAGTGATCTTTGCCTAGCATAGGCAGAAGTTGCTGTAATGTTAACATCTTGAACTTTGGAATGTCTAGGTAGGTATTGAGAATGGACAAATCCAGAATTGGCCTCCAAGTGTTTTCCTTTCTTTGGCACTAGGAATACAGGGAATAAAACCTAGGCCTACTTCTGACGGAGGTACCACCTGGATTGCTCCCATCTGTAAAAGCAAAGAAATTTGTTCCTGAGCCTCCAGCCTTTGCTGAGGAGGTACATCTGGCATGCCTTTGAAAGGAGGAAAAGTGTGAAAATAAAACTTGTAGCCTTGATTTATTATTTCCAACACCCATTTGTCCTGGGTGAACAAATGCCAATTTTGTTTGAAAAGTGCCAACTTTCCTCTAGAGGAGCTGCCAGAAAGAAGGATCTGGCAGCTGAAGATACAGGTCATTGGGTCTGTTTCTGAAAAGGCTGACCCCTGCCCTCACCAGAAGACTGTGCAGGAGAACTCCAAGTCCTAGGTCTGAAAGAACCCTGAGCTGAGCCCTGCCCCTACCACATCTAGACCTGCCCTTAGACTGAAAATCAGAAGTGGTAGGACCATCCTCTTACAGGCCAATTCCTAACTAAACTTAGGGGCTGCACTTGCAAAAAATCCTTAACCGTCTGCATAGACTTAGCTTTATCTTCCATCTTTTCAAAACTGACTCCACAGGAACCAAAAGAACTTCAGATTGAAGAGGACATCCAAAATCAGAGCTTTAACATGCTCTGACAAATTTTGATCCTTAAGCCAGGCATGTCCACGAATAACTGAACCAGTAGCAGCCACCCACCTGGATGAAAGCCTGAAGAGCATCGAAGCCACATTGCAAGGAATGTTTACCAACTTGATCTGAAGCATGAACCAAGTCCTGCAATTCCTTACACTCTATACCCTCAGATAAAGCATCTACCTTAGATTTCAATTGACCTAACAGAAAGTTCTGATACTTCAGCATATGAAATTGGCAATTTAAAGCCCTCATAGCTAACGTGTACACTTTTTTCCCCCACCTATCCAACGCTCTAGAATCTTTATGCAAAGGAACTGGATTCTTAACCACAGAAGCCCTGACACCCTTCGGCCCTTGAATAATAGTTTCCGGGTCAGCTCTAGGACTCATACAAATATTTATGTGCCTCTGGAACTCTGTAATACCTGTCTGGCGTGACAGGGGCAGGGGGTAAAGAATCAGGATTAAGTGAAGCTTCAGAAAAAACATCCTGAACAACATCTAAAACAGGGGGAATAGCCAAAGGCCTATGTTGTGGCAAAAACAAGAGTTCCCTAAGCCTTTTTCGAGAATCTGAAAAATCCTGACCTTCCCACTTGAAATGCTCCCTCATGGAATGTAAAGTTTCAGAAAAGGAAAAATCCTCTGGAGGCGAAGCAGAAGGACAGGAATCCTCTGCATCCGAATCTGAATAGGGAGGAAAATCCTGAATATCTTCAGCTGAGGACTCAGAGTAGTCTGAAGAATGCTCCATTCCCTCTAAATCTGTCTCCACCATAGGCCTCTTCTCTGGAGGGGGCATAGAACCCCTGATCAAAGTAATCAAATCCTCTGCCATTTTCAACATATGTTTTTTAGGAACAGAACCTGAAGAACTAGGGCTATGGCCCATACCAGTAAGACCAGGTTTAGCCTTAGCAGGGCCTTTAGTCACTGAGGTAGAAGGCCTAATAACCTTTTGTAAGGATGGAACTACAGATACCTGAGAAGCACCCTCGCCTGGCTAACTCCTGAGAGGCCAACTCCTGCAAAAGTAAAGGTTCCCCTGGGATTCAGCGAGACCTCGGCTGGATCCACAGATTCAACCAGGTTCCATAGAACCGCATCCGAACGGACTCATCCGGTTTAGACCTTAAAGATTTATCTTTTCACTTTTTATGTAGCGGCGCCTGAGGATCCGACGGCATGTTGTGAGTTACACCGCTTACGAAAACAAGCCTGGCACAGTCTAATCTACGTTTAATGGTGCGTTTATTAAGTCTAGCAAAGCGACACCGACTCACGTCGTGCTCAGGCCCCAAGCAAGGAATACAGAGAGAATGATAGTCCCTATGAGGTATCTGTTTCCCACAAGAAATACAATTATTAACTTTTTCTGACATCCGGATTAACCGAGGCAAGAAAAGACAAAAATTTTCCCCAACGGGGTACTTAGCCCAACTTGGTCTTCGGTCTGAAACTCGATAATTGAAAATTTCAGAACGCCGAACGGCACTTGCAAACGCTGCTTCTGCTTCAGACCACGCGGCAAGAAAGACTGAGGATATGGCGTCGGTCATGCGCTTAAGTACTACTACGTACTGACGTCAGCTCCGGGCGACCATGACCGACGCCAGCCTAACTCTTTGGTATTCGGGCCGACCGAGGACAGCGGACTACCCACAGGTTATGACTGCAGCAATGTAAGACGAAGAACATCATGTCTTATAACATGAAGGGTCTCCCTAAAGAGGAAATCCTCTTGGGGGGGACAGCAGACGAAAGGTTCTCCTCTGAATCAGGCTCATCATAGTATGAACAGGAAGGGCCTTTTTCAGACCCAGATTCCGCTAGGTTTGAATCTTCATCTGCTTGAAAAGCGTCTGGGAAAGTTTGAGAAGCAGCATCCCTTTTCCTTTTTCCTGGTGAGACATCCCCTGTGGCCTGTCATGATCTAACAGAAATACGGTCCTCAGTTAATCTAAATCAAATCCTGTTGGGATCCCTGTAAAAGGGAGCCAAGTAGGCCTAAGAGAAGGCCCTGCCACAATACCTCTCTTAGGACTGGCTTTTGCCTTAGGCCTAGGTGCATCTGAGAACCTGACGCCTGCCTCTCAGAAGGATTAAGAAAAGCACCGGTGTAGGCTGAGGCCTTGGAACATCTAAATCAAATCCTGTTGGGATCCCTGTAAAAGGGAGCCAAGTAGGCCTAAGAGAAGGCCCTGCCACAATACCTCTCTTTGGGCTGGCTTTCGCCTTAGGCCTAGGTGCATCTGAGAACCTGACGCCTGCCTCTCAGAAGGGTTAAAAAAAGCACCGGTGTAGGCTGAGGCCTTGGAACATCATCGGTAAATAACCGCTCTTTGGAAGCCAAGGCCTGCTGAGCGGCCCTGGACCTGACCAATGAGCCATATTGCAAGGGCTTGTGTAGAAGTAGGTGGGACCGATGGCATGTCTGATTCCAAATGGGTCTAACAGAGGCCTGCATCACAATTTCAGACATCGAATGGGGGTGCAAAAGCACCTTTCCTTCAACAATCACAAGCCTGGAGAGAGATAGATGGCGAATGGTTATCATCCTAAGAGCTAAGCTTCTGTTTCTTTTCTTTTTCTATCACCTGGGTTGCTCAATTTTGGAACAAATGGAAGGCACCATCGGAAGCGCGAGTGAGAAGATTCTTGACCCAATAATCTTGTTAAAAATTCAGCCCTATGCCTAATACTCCTAGAGTTAAAACAAGCACAAAAACAGCAACTAGAGACATTGAGTGAAACTGTCTCCGCTATGGTAAGCAAATCCCACACCATTATTTACTTTATCTGATATGAGTTAAAGGAAAAGAAAGGAGTTTAACAACAGGGTACTTATCTTTCCAATGATGCCTTCCCTCTGGTGCGGACCGGCTGATGCACTTGAACACTGCTTTGGGCTCCAGCGGCAAGAAAAGACAAATCATGACAAAGGCTGGCTCCCTTTATACCCGAGCATACCAACATCAGTAAGGGTATGTCTGCCATCCTTGGAGGCATAAAGAGCTTTCTCTGGTAGCCAGGCTGGCCAAGGCAGGAAATCCCCCCCTTTTTTTTTTTTTTTTTGGAGAAGAGTTTTAGAGTTCTTACAATTTATATATATACATGGGTTATATATGTAATTTTTTTACACCTTAGACCCTGGTTTACTTCTGTTTTTATTAGTATTTTCATTTAATACATTTTGTCAATGGGTAGTTGTTTTTATATAAAATAAGGTTTTATGAAAGTATTAGTTTTTGTAATTGGTTTTTAAACAACTGTATTTTTTTGGTCATGGAGAATTAACAGTTGCATATTTACACTCCTTTCCTTTAACTGTTTAATTGATTAATTAAATCAGGTGGCCATGAGGGTATTTAAGAGTTTGGGCTAGCTAATATATTTTATCTGATAAAGTCTGTTTCTATGGACAAAAACTTGGGGATAAATGTTAATGGGTTAATATGAAAGTGTGTTCTGCTCAATAAATGTTTTACTTCATCCTGATGGATTTAACTCCTGCGGATCTAGCAGTATCATTTACAATTTCAAAGAAGCCAAGGAGGAATGATTCTCATCTGAATGAAAATTTGAAATGGCCACTAGCTAAACTTTAATAACAGAAAAACTCTTCCTGTTAAAAATGGAAGCCAAAACAATCAAGACCTGCTGAGACTGGGATGGACAATGGGCCCAGGTGTCTCTTAAGGGCCCAAACTAAAAATCCTTTCCATTTACTTATAAATTTTCCTGGCAGAAAACTTCTGAGAGGAAAAAAGAATATGTCAAACTGGGGAGGAAAGACTGGACTGTCTAGCCATCACTGGAACTGGAGAAACCATGTGGTAACTTGAGGCCACTGATGTTCTGGTGTTACATCCCCGTCAAATGAAACAGGTCTGGATGTGCATTCAGTATCCAAGGTGGGGGTGATGAGGTCAAGAGAGAGCAGTGAGGATTGAGGATGATGGTGCTCTTCAGCTGGGATGCTTTCTGTAGAAATTGGGGATGAGAGGTAACAGAGGGCACGTATAAAGGAAACCAAATAGCCAATCTGGACTAGCACATCTCTGTCACTCCTCCCGTGGAGGGGGTAAGGGCGAAGAACGTGCTGATCTTTAGGGGAGAAGCAAAAAGATCACAGGGTGGCTAACCCCATCAACGAAAAATCTTTTATGCCATTCTGAGTGTGGCATCAAAATGGACCTGCTTAGTCTGTCTGCAAGTATGATGGTTTTCCCTAGTATGTGCACTGCCATATGAAAGCATCCAGAAGAGATTGCCCATTGCCACACTCTCATTGCCTCTTTTCACACTGGGTAAGATCTGGTTCCCCCATTTGTTGATAAACCAGACTACTGTCATGGTGTATGTATCGCAATCATCCCTGAAAGAACATCTTTAAAGACCTGCAACACTAGAATGACTGCTCTCATTTTCAGGACATTGACATGTAAATTGGCCTATTTGGGGACCACATACCTCAGAGAGTCCTTCCCAAGAAACACCCCCTCCCACCCAATTTAGGAGCGGTCTGTGGTGACTGTGGGCGAACAATGGGGCAACCATGACAAACTTTTTGAATGAATCCACCAAAAGTTTTCCTTTGTAAACTTTGGAAATCTTGGCTGGAGTGTGTGTAAAGGATGCTGAACAGACCACCATACTGAGAGTCCACTGCACACACTAATTCTATTAGCCAGATTTAATATGCGGAGTTATCTCTGCTGCATCGATCTTAATGCTTGGAGGACTAGTCTTGCTGTAGGATAAGAATGGGAGAATACTTTCATGACCTGTAACCTGAGTACACAAACTCTTGTTAAAGGAAGCAAATCTATCTGGTTGTTTGTGTCTAGACGAGGAAGACCTCTAGAGTCTGAGCAGGTGTAAATTGTAATTTCCTGTAATTGATTGTGATGTGCAGCGGACAAAATAACTGGAGCAAGTAATCCCCTGCTTGAATCAGTAGATGCCTGGATGGGACAAGTCAGTAGCCAGTCATACAGCAATGGAAATGCACAGAATTCCAGCTGTCTCAGGTGAACCCCTAAAATCGCCATGCATTTGGTGAACTCCCTGGGGGCTGTAGTGAGGCCAAAAGGCAGTGTTCTGAACAGGTAATGGCTGGCTCCAAGCCAGAAGCGCAGGTATCTTTGGGAATGCCTGTTTATTTTCATATGATAGTATGCATCCTGAAGATAGTACAGTTGTGTACACTTACCATAAATGTAGATGTTTGAGTGTACTCACTGTTGCAGTCATTACACATTTGGGTAATCTGCTGGCAGGTTGCCCTCAGTTGGCCTGATTAACAAAGTCTTGGGTCCTGCATCGGTTGCTGTCCCTTCTTCCATGACGTCAGGTCATCAGTGGTATAAAACATGCAGCAGACGCCATTACATCAGTTTGTCTTGCCCCAGCAGGTGCCCCCCCCCAAATGGGGAGCTATATATATATATATATATATATATATATATATATATATATATATATATATATATATATATATATGTAGATATATACACACACATATACACACACCAACATATTTATATGTAAATAATTTAAAACTCAAAAAATATACTTGCAAACAAAAGCAAATACACCAAAAAGGCTTTTAAGCATAGTAA